>NC_056526.1:56309962-56454534 GCF_019175285.1 Sceloporus undulatus
TGTATTATTATTATTATTATTATTATTATTATTATTATTATTATTATTATTATTATTATTATTATTATTATTATTATTATGTCATTCGGTATTGGCCTAATATGTTATAGTCCCGTCGTTTGCACATCGCCCCTGCCTTTTTGGGATGTGCCAACAAAAGGATTGTCAAGAGCTCCATAGTAAATCTCGAGGTCTAAGGGAGCATCTGCACTGCAGAAATAATCCCGTTTAGCACTGCTTGTACTGCCATGGGTCAAGGCTTTGAAATTCTGCTGCCACAACAAACGAACATTCCCAGAATTCCACACCACCCAAGCAGTGCCAAACCGGATTATCTTTGCAATGCGGATGCAGCCTGGAAGAGCCCCAGCTCACCTGGTTGCCTCCATCCTTCCATGTGCCCGTTTCCGGGTTTCAGCACCATGGTCAGCGCCTGGAAAGCTCGCTGTGGCAATGGCCTATTGGAACGGGGACTGCAGTCCCTTGTTGCCATCGCCCTGGAGCTGAGGTTCATCAATAAATCCCTTCTCTGTTTACCTAGCAAACCTCCCCCGCCCCTCAAGCCTTCAGGAAACCTTGGGAAGCAGTGGAGCTGCAACTCTCCCCTATTGCTCTCCTTCCCTGCTCAGTCTATCCCTTCCCAGTCCTGCCATGCCTTTCAGCCAAGCTTTTCTACTCTGCATTTGTTATGGCTGGACCGAGTAAGCCCGGTTTTGCACCAGACCTTTTTCGCCTGCTGATCCCTCCAGCCATCCTGTTCACATAGTCTCCTTTTAAACACACACACACACACACAACACACAAAAGAGAGAGAGAGAGGAAGCAGAGTTGCTTTGCTAAGACCATCCAAAGCCATCCCCCCCCCCCTTATGTAGCCTTAAGGACACCTTGCTTTAGCAAACAATGCTGATTAAGATCCAACACACCACTGTAGAAACGATCCAGTTTGAGACTACTTGAACTGCCCTGGCTCAGTGCTAGAAATCTTGGGGATTGTAGTTTAGTTACACAATCGCTACAGCGAAGGCTAAATGTCTCACAAACTGACAGTTCCCAAGATTCCCTAGCATTGAGCCAAGGTAGTTAAAGCAGTCTCAAACTGGATGATTTCTGCAGTGTGTTTGGGCCCTAAGTTCTGCCTGTGATGAAAATGAATGCTCTCTGGATGCTGTCTGGATGTCTCTTGAATGTATCTTCTTCAGATGCTCAGCATCACTCCTGATTTTTTTTTAAATGAATGAATGGTCATATGTGGCTAAATCTTGGTGGCAGGGAGATGCTAAAGCCAAGGGGTTTGCCTGAAAAATCCAAAGAAGATTTTCTTCAAGGCAATGTGCCTGATGTCCACACTTATTTAGAGCTCAAAGATTACATCTTTCAAGTTGCTGATCATTTCTCATTTGCTCATAATTCCATTACACTTGCCCTTGTTTCATAAAATCCCATCTTTGTGCCCATACTACAGCACTGTCTCTTGCCATTTAGGGCTCACTGCCTGATACGTACCCTTTTTCATTCTTCCTGGCTTTGTTCAGCTCTTTTGTGTAGTCTTATACCCACTTAGATATCAGTGACTGCCTTTGAACTCAGTGGCCTTTACTTCCCAATAGATAACATAAACATTGCTAGAAAGTTTGATTGTTTTGGCTTTAAAGTGCTTGGTTAAAACAGATTGGGAGATTGATAGTCCTCCAAGGTGTTTTTGGCTACAATTCCCATATTTTTTTATAAATACCCACATTGACTAGGGTTTCTGAGATTTGAAATCCATAACATCTGGGGGTCCAAATATTCCTGACCTCCTATGAAAATGTTGGTTAACAACAGAAACAGAGCTTGAATTCAGTTGATTAAAACAACATGGAGTAAGCCAATTGTAGTTATACTGAATGGTAAATGAGGTCCAAAACAATCCACTTTGAGACCACTTTAACTGCCCTGATTCAATGCTAGGAAACTCTGGTATTAAGAATCTGAAGGGCTCTGAGCCTGAAGAACCCTGTATCTCCAAATTCATATAGATTCATTTTACTTTAAAGCCTTTACAATGAAGTTGTTGTTGTTGTTGTTGTGTGCCTTCAGGTCATTTCTGACTTACAGCAATCCTAAGGTGCCCCTATCACAGAATTTTCTTGGCAGAATTTGTTCAGAAAAGGTTTGCTTTTGCCTTCCTATGAGGCTGAGAGAGTGTGATTTGCCCAAAGGCACTCAGAGGGTTTCCATGGCTGACACTCAGACTACACCACATTGGTTTTCCCGACAATTAACTGTATGTATTATATTACTTGTTATGTGTCTTTAAGCCGACTCCAATTTATACTGATCCCATCACAGAGATTTCTTGGCAAGATTTGTTCAGAGGGTGTTTGCTATTGCCTTCCTGTGCGGTGAAAGTGCATGACTTGCCCCAGATCACCCAGTGAGTCCCCATGACTAAGAAGAGATTCACATCCCAGTCTTCCAGAGTCCTAGTACAGCTCTCAAACTACTACACCACAATGGCTCAAACTACTGATATAATTATTCCCATATTGTGCATGTCAGGCTGAAGCTAAGAGGTAGATTCTTAAGGTTGCCTATTGTCACTGAGGAGGGAAATTCAAATGCTTAAATTACTAAACATACAAAACCCTTAGCTACACTGTGTAACTACATTTTATGTCATTGCTATAACAATAATTGTTGGTTTTTAATTAACATTATTGGTTCAGAAGACCAAGAAGAACAAGGGGTTGGTGTTTATTTTTCATGGGGACATCTACAAAAAGCTGCCCCAGAGCTCCTGTAGATGAGACAGGACTAGCCTTACATTTTCATACCACCTTGTCTCAGTCCTGAATTTCACTGGTACCCCAGGCTTCTACAAGTTTCTTTCAACTTTTTTGGACCTCACAGCACCCTTCATTACATTTGGTCTTCCCTTCTTTCTTTACCCCACACTAGTCCCATCAAAGTATTACCCTTCAGTTGAACAATGGACATGAACAGGCAGGCCAAAATAAAGCTGCTTTGGGTCACTCTGGAGGTATGCTGTTTAAATGACACACTTAGGACTGGAGAATGGCTTTAGCATGACTTCTGGTCTCTTAGGATGCATGCATCATTTAAATAGCATACGTCCAAAGTGACTCAAAGCAGCTTTATTTTGGCCTGTCTGTTCGGGGCCAATTTCACTGTAATTTGTCAATGTGATCTTACTTATTTTATTTATTTATTTAACTATTTATTTAATTAATTAATTTGAATGCCTCCTTTCTCCCAGTAGGAACCCAAGGCAGGGGTTACAATGCTAATGAATTGTAGTACTTGTAGTATGGTAGTTGTAATACTGCAACCTAAAAGATTAGATTGCTGCATTGCATTTTGTACAAGAAGCTGTCTTTGAAAATGTCTCTGGAATTGCAGCTAGTACAGTTGGCCAGACTGTTTACTGGGACAAGGTGGTATGAAAATGTAAAATTAGTCCTGTCTCATCTACACTGGCCATGATTTTGTCCCCAGGCCAAATAGGTTGTAAGCTATAAAGTCCTATTTGGCTTGGGACCCTCGTACCTTGAGGACCACCTCTTCCTATATGAATTAACCTCATCCTGAGATTAGTATCACAAGCTATTCCCTTTGTTGCTCCTCTGAGTGAAGCTTGGGAAAGGTGGCGGTACAGGAATGGGATTTTTGTGTGATGGCTTCACAATTAGGGAACACTGTCCCTAAGGAAATGTGCCTTGTGCTGACATTGTCATTGACAGTGAAATGTATACTTATTTCCCCAGGAATTTGTGCATTGGTTAAGACCCAACTGGTGTGGACTATTTTTATGGTGTCTGTATTTTAGGATGCATTGGGAAGGCAGGAGTCAAGGGGAGCAATTGGTTTATTCCAGGTAAATACTTTCTTGTTTTATTCTTTTATGGTATGACTGTCATCACAGCAACAAAAGCTAATCTCTGCCAATAGAAAATTAGTTGTTGGAGAGAAGGCTTCTAGCTAGCCATGTTCATAACATGCTAGTTTCAAACATGGAAATTTCCTGAATAGAGTGATACATAGTCAGGAGAGAAAATAGAAGATTAATGCTGTCTCATATGGAACACCTCAGATACATATTTGCAACATCTGTTAAAATTAGGTTCATGGCTTGTATACAAACTGCACACTTGCTTTTTGGTGAGCTTCCTAACATTGCTATTGAAATAAACACATAAGTACAATTCCTGGATTTCTTCCATACAACAAAAGAAGAACCAGCTTTCTGGTCAGTGGCACTGTGAAATTAATCTAAAGAGGGTCTATAGTTATGAATTATAGATGGTAATGTTGTGTCATGTACCCATCTATAGCCATAAAATGGATTGCACTTAGTGCTGCTCTATGTCTTAAATTATATCCTTTCTGTGAGTTGTGCTTAAAACAATTCAGCTTTTCATGATGGCTTCCATCCAAAGTTCATTGTACGAGAGAGACTTTTCAGTATGGCACAATAACATAGGCAACAGGCTCTTAAAATCTACAACCCTAGAGAGGAAAATTGCTTTGCAGACTTGATTAGATGAATGCCACCGTTCCATTCTTATTTTTTTGAAAGGGAGCGATCCAAGAATCATATTGTCTAGGTATTTACAAAAGCTGTCTCAAGAGATTTAGCAAAACAAAATGAGTGTATTTAAGATAAAAGTCTTTGACTCTGATCTTGAACACATATACCATGTATATCAGTTGTAGAGTAAAACAGAAACTAATATTCCATAAATATATCAAGTACACTGCTGAAGCCGCTATACCAGAGTATTTATTTCAATGTAATTATTTATTTAAGTAATACAACTAAATGTAATTTTCTATCATAGCATTATTGTAGTAGAGAGGAAAATGGAATTATGCTGCTAGGTACCATGTGCTTTAACCCATTTTAATTCACTTTTCTAATATGATAATTTTTAAAGCTTTTAAATTCTATTAAATTATTGTGGATTTACTTGTAACTGTTTTTTAAATATTCTGTTGTGAACTGTGCCGAGTTTCAGTACTGAGTGAAAAGTAGTCCCAACATGTTTTGGTCTATAACTCTTAGAATTACTTACTGTGGATCATGTTGGGTGCTGAAACTAAAAGCACATGGAAGGCCAAAGATTCCTTATCCTTATTCTAAAAAGTATCTGATGACCTAAGATAGAAATACTGACCTTTGAGGTTTGACTGAACCGTAGACATGTACAAATGATCTCACAGGCTACATGCTATTGCCCATATCCCAATGCCCCAGAAAATCAGCTCAAAATGAAGCAGAGAATAATAAATTGTACAGTCTTGAAAGAAGAGCTTGTCACTTTAGAGGCAGAAAGCTTGGAATGATTCACGTGCATTGAAGAGCAATGTAATTTCTTATCATAGCATTATTTTAGCAGAGAGGGAAATAGAATTATGCTGCTAGGTACAATATAAATTTACTGTGCATATATTCAAATGAGATTTAGAATGAGCATAGCAGACAGAGCATAGCAATGTGCTTAGAATTCTGCTTCATGGCATTCATTAGTTGAAACACTTTCCAATCATTATCCCTTAAATTTGTTCTGCTGCAGAAGGGACCCTGCTGAAAATTTATTAGGATATAAATTTATACTAGGAGGATGCAGACTATAATCTTTACCTCCTGTATGAAATCTTAGTAGGCATACTACAAAGTTATATCTTTAGCATCAAAATGAGCTTGAGGTATGGAAAATTGGCAATTATACATCAAACAATTACTGGGGTTGTTGTTGTTGGGGTTTTTTTGTTTTGTTTTTTTAATAGTGAAAAATAAGTCCCCAAAACATTGTTAGAGAAGATGTTGCCCTAAGCCTAGTATGATGCTATGTCTCTTAAGTAAATGCTGTATGATTAAGGGATTGCACAATGTCCATGTTATGTGACTGGAGATAACCTTTCTGATGGCATCATGCCCACATTTTACTAGGGTACCATTTATCACTGTTGGAAACATCTGCTGTAGCATATTTGTACACATGATAAAGCAATCAGGTAAATACTTCACTATGGAAGCCACATGTCAATACCGTTATGCTGAAGTGGCCAAAACTGGGACTCCTCCACAAGAGGTCTGAGTTTACATTCTACTTGTTCTGTAGATCTTTACATGGTCTCAAGTAAGTCACTCTCTGTAAAGTGAGAAAAGTGAGAAATTGACTTAACTGATTGGGAACTGTAGTTCATTGTGGCAGCAGAGCTCTCTGATAGAGAAGGCTAAATGTCTCACAAAACTACAGTTCCCAGAATTCCCTAGTACTGAGCCAGGGCAGTTAAAGCAGTCTCAAACTGGATTATTTCTGCAGTATGTTTTGGATCTTTGAGTGCTGTAAAGACCAAGCAAGTTGGCCTTTCATCTCCCTTGTAGGTTTTCCCTGTGTAACACATCATCAGTGGGTTAGAATGCATCGTTTTTAATGGAGAAAAGTTTTTGTCAAAGGAAACTAACTGTAGAACAAACAGAGAGAGAAGCTTCAAAGCTATGAAAAAGGTTCTATAGAAAGAGAAGACAATTGTGGCTTTCAGCAAAATTCCTACATAGATTTAGATATCACATTCATATCATTAGGTATGGACTGTGTCTCAGTGATCATGCACATACAAAATCTTGCTGTTTTCATTTTCATTTATTTATTTATTTCAGACATTTATTTTATTTTATTTTATTTTGGTCTCTCAGCCCACCTTGACATTTCCAAGTAGAGCAAAGAAGCATTTCCATCTGAAACTCTGGAGAGCTAGCTGCTCAATCTGTATAGAAAGAGATGAAGAAATCCTTTCACATCTTTGAGACAAACTGAAAGAATAAAATTTTGAGCATAAGCTTTCTCCATTCCACTTTCTCAAGATACAGTGAACTGAAGTCCAAGAAATCATATTCTAGAAATTTATTTTTTCTTAGTCTCAAAAGTGTTACAGGATTCCTTTATATATATTTCATACTGAAACAAACTGACATGGCTATGTCTAGGAATATTACTAATATTACTAATGTGTATAGAGTTTATTTTTCACTATAATCAAATGAGATGTAGTAGATAATGTGGTAAATGTTTTGGATATTAACTCAGATTGTCTTTTACTACTGGCTATGTTGGCTGGGGCATTTAAGGAATGAATTCCAAGACTTGCTAGTTTTAATAAAATAGCATTTATGTTTTATGTTTATGTTTTTATAGGTTTCAGAGCATTCCAAATAACATTATCTTGAGGCAGCCTTTACAACACCTAAATAAGGGAGAGTATTATGTTATTATTTGCCATCAAGTCAATTCTGACCTATAGCTATCATATCATGCGGTTTTCTTGGCAAGATTTATTCAGAGGAGGTTCACCACTGAGAGAGTATGATTTGTCCAAAGCCTCCCAGTATATTTTCCAATGCTGAGTAGGAATTCGAACCCTGGTCTCCCAGAGTCCCAGTCCAACATTTGAACCATCACACTGGCTCCAACACCAGTATTATGATTATCCCCATACTGTACATGTTGACATGAAGCTGAGAATTACATTTCCTCAATCCATCTAGTATCATAAAGGAGGTGGATTCAATTTGAGTCATCAACTAAATATTTCAGTCTTGTCCAGCACAATACTATGGATGTTTACTTAGAAATAAGGTCTACTGCTTGGGGCAGAGGAAACACTAAAGTATATGTCTAGGGGATTTGAGCCTTAGGGACTACAATTTCCTTTTGTTTGATCTGTACATTAGGCAAGGACTTCTCCCATGAAAGGCTGGTAATCTTAATCTGTTGAAGAGTACATTCTTTTGACAATTTGTTCTCCCATTTATGTAATTAGATAACGTGAGACAAAGAGATAACTATTGAAGAGTGTAATGCATGTTTTAAAGCATTTCATTCAGTAAAGAGAGGCAGAGGAAGGAAGACAATTTCTTAGAGCAGCATTCATTTCATGGTCTCTGTCAGAAATATCATCCGTATGCTACTTGAGTTAGGGACAATTTACGTATGAAGAAGAAACATGTAAAATTATGGTCTTTGAGGGCTTTGACAGTTTCCCAAAATTCTTATATTCTGTAGGTCCTAAATAAAACAGAGAGAAATAGGCAGCAGTTTGCGTAAAGGAAGCAGTGGCTAAGGACAAAATGTGAACAGTTAGAGAACATTTCTTGCCTAACCAAGATTCAAATAAAGAGTACTTGTCAAGAAAAGCTTCTCTGTATAATTCTTTGGATGGAATTTCTGCAAAACTGCACAATATTAGAACAAACCCAATGGTGAAGAATAGTAGGATTTGTAGTTCAGCAACATTCACCTCTGATCTAGGAACTATTCCACCAAAATTCCAATACTCTATACTCATATGTTGTGGGCACAGGAAACAGGCTGTCTGGATATGAACTTAGCAAATGGAAAGCTTTATAAGAGAAAGCAGTCCATAGGGTATGTTCATGTCCCTTCAGTGAAATCTGTCTTCTTGTTCAGAGCATGTGCAAAATGAACCTCTATGCAAAAACAAGTGCAGGCGGTAGAGAATTTAGACTGGCCTTCTAGAGTATCTAACACTGTGATCTTCTGCTCATGTAGGAACATAGCCTTAGGTAACCAGGTATCAGATTCTAAATTGCATTCTTTGGGAAGTGAGATGGTCTTCATAATGTATCATGGATCTCTAAAATTCTATAAAAAGATTGCACAATTCAATATGTTGCCTGTTTGGCTCTGGAAAACATCCAAGTTTTGCACAACATTAATAAATCAATATTCTGTGTATGAGTGAGTCAGATCAATGAATGCATTAGGGACCAGTCCATCAACTCTTAATTCATGTGAGTATACCCAGAGAAATCCAATTGCCCACAATATCAGGTTACCCTTGCACTTACAAGTTGAGTATGAAATGCATTTGTATAATCAGAGGTGGAGGACTAAGCCAAACCGCCTTTTCTTCTCCCGACTGCCCTAAATATTGCTTTGTTCATGAATTAGGTACATATGACTGATTTATTCCCAGAAATTTTTCTCCCCCCCCCCCCCCCCCCCCTTTCTTTCTTTTTCTTTTCCTCCTCCTCCTCCATGGCCTTACAAATTGAGCACAGCCTCGTTGTCTCATTTGGTGTCTTTTACATGCATGCTTGATATGCAAAATGAAGAGCTTTGCTGTGGATGAAATGATTTATTTGTTTGTTTTGATGGGAAAATACAGACATCAGTCTGTTCCTGCCATGTGACCTTCTGGTCATTTGGGATGGATTTGTTAAGCAGATATTACGGCTCCAGATGGTTCTATATTCAGTTGAACATGTAGCATCATTTTAAAGCATCCACTTGGAAGACATGTTCTGTTCTTTTCTGTGTTTAGTTAGGAACAAAAGGATAATTGAAAGATGGGGCTACTTCTGTTCTTCAGAGCAGCTTTCAATATGGCTGCCCATGGAATCAGATACTTGTGCTTTATTAGATTAATTGATGTGGTTTGAAGGGAAGAGAGCAATGCCTATCTGATATCTTGCAAAAAATAATACAAGATACCTCAAGTAGACTTTGAAATATCTTTCCCATGGTGGCGCAGTTAACGCAGACTCTTACCTCAGTGTAAGTCACACTGAAAAACCAAAAATGTGGTGGAGACAATAAAAACAACACAACAGCATGAAATAATCTGTAGCCTCCAAGGACCATTGCTATTAAAACTTGCTCACTGTTTTGTTTTTTTGAAAGATTTTCTTCATTGGGGTAATCTACAAATAAACCTGTGTGAGAACATTGGAGGTGGAGGTGTAAAATATCAGTACAGATTAAAATGTGAGCATAAATATTTAATCCATTAGTAACAAAAAAACCAATATTGAGAAACAACAAAGGCATGTAAAGGCATGTACTCAAAACACAATCTATTAACCTTGAGAATATTAAATAATAAAGTGACTACTTGAAACCTAAAAACCATGGGAAAGCTTTTTTCATTGCATATTAATAGGCTACTTGAAAAATCCTTCACTCAGACTGTCAAGAGAGAAACTACTTAGCCTGATCATTCAAAACATTAATCACTTGCTTTTTAACTGATTGATCATTGTTGTCATCACCATTTTTCTCTTCATTTGTACCCCACCTTTCCCTAAAAGCCCCCTGAAATATCATCTTCATCTTTATACCTCACTTTCCCCCCAAAACCAGGACTCAGTTAAATTAAAAAAAAAAGACATTAAAAAAGTGACATGCTATATTTCAACTTTTGATACTAAAGTACGGGTTGGAAAAGTTGCAATTTCATCAATAATTTTACATTGACAGTTAGAAGGAAGTGGATCAATAATATTTCCTTTTTCAATTCTTATTTCCAATAAAACAATTAGAACAAGATTATTGTTCAACAAGTAAACTAGCTGTGAATAGCTGTCACAAGTTACATTTGACTCCCAAATATGAATTGGGTTAAACAACTGAATGCTTAGTTGACAAATCTAATTAAATGTAAGAGTCATAGGCTCAATCCAATTGTTAGTCCCAATTAGACTGGACACAGTCTAATTCCACATTAAATGAATGGGAATTAGATCAGGTCAAACTTTTTGTAAGTTCCATTGGTTCATTGGATTTTCCCTAATTATGACAAAAGGACTTAGGCCTTCATTTATTAGTAAAGCTAGCTGTTAAGTACATGGAACAGAAGGACAGAAAAGCCAGCCTGTTCTCTTAGTTGCTAAGACTTAACAAGAAGTACAATCTGTCATGAAGAAGTTTACAGCATGCTGTAGGGCGAATTGGAGCACTTCTTCATGAGTCGCATTTTAATGACATCCCTACTTGTTGTGTTAGTGGTCAGATATTTAACATATCTAATTTAGAGGGTAGAATAGTAAGCCAGATCTTCTTGATCGAGAAAAGAAGCTGGTAAAGGAGCAGTGTATATAAGGGAGGGGGAGTCAAGTTTCAAGAGTAAAGAAACCCCAAATGGAGCAACTCTACATTATCTCTATGTCGACACACAGACACCACCCTTTGGCTTTGCCTTTTCCCATCACCAGGGTGAGAAATTTTTGGTTATTTCCCCTGTTTCTCAAACTTATTGCTGATGTAAAAACAGGACTTAACTGTTTTGTGGCTAATGGAGAGCTCCTTATGTCTTTGAAGGAGGTTTTCTTTTAAAAATTGGAAAAATACTTTTTGCAGGTGTCAAATCTTAAAGATTAACTGATTGTCTTTGGTAGCTCTTTAGTATCATCAACATTAAATTGCGAGACAACCAAAATGGCTTATATATGGTTCCAGAAACAACAATACCCCCCCACACCTTCCAACGTGTACCAGTATAATGGTCTCAGATCTTTACTTCTGAGAAGGTGCATGCTCACATGTGTATGCATACGTCCAGCTGTGGTTTTGGTTTCCCCAGTTTGTCTACCCCACCCACCAACAACTGTTGAATTTAGATGGAAGCCAAAAATTTTCTGGTATACAAAAATTTATCTGAACTGTTCCAATATTTATTTCTGGGATTTTATCATAACATGGGAGTAGAAAGAGTTAACTGTGCTTACATAAACAGTTGACCTATCACCTTCCACTAGACTGCAACTTCCATTCTTCCTCTCCATATGATATGCTGGCCAGGACTGATGGGAATTACAGTCCATCAACCTCTGGAGAACTACAGTTATTGTTTTTACCATGTCTATAAATTCTTCTCTATCCCCCCCCCCCCCCTCAGTGTCAAGGAAAGTAGAGGAAAAATGGGAGCCCTCTCCATGCCTCTCATGGCAGGCTCAAGAGGTCAGACATTTGCTGAGACCACAAACCAGAAAATGATTAAAAAAATCAGTGAAACAATGCTTTCTTACATTTCCTTTTACAGGACACACTTTGGATGGAATCCATTTGGTGTTTTAGGCATGCAGTTCCCCTGCACATGCACTGGTATATTTTTCTCTATTACTTGACAATCCCATTCAGCATACAGTTGTGGGAGTGTAAATGAATGAGTGTAACTGCTGCACAAGTGGTCGCTTATTATTATTTCTGCTGTGTTAGTATTTCTTGCAATTATGCAGAAATGTATGTTTACTTGTCCATCAGGGATTATTCATTATTGCCTGTGAGAATATCATCCCTGCATTTGAGTGCTTTAGAGTACAACCAATATACATTGTGTTTTCACCATTGTACAATGAGACCAAGAGCAGGAATGCACTCCAAGATACAGAGCTGGTTGCATAGTGTCATTGCAAGAGTTCTGTAGTACACATAACTCTGGAGGTGAAGATTTATGCTATGACAGCCAGCATGATATAGTAGTTTAGATGTTGGGCTATAACTCTGGAAACCAGCATTTGAATACCCACTTAGCCATGGAGTGACCTTGGGCAAGTCACAGGTTCTCAGCCTTCTCATGGAAAGGCAATAGCAAGCTTTCTCTGATCAAATCTTGCCAAGAAAACCATATGATAGAGTCACCTTGAGGTTGCCATAAATCAGAAACAACTTGAAAGCACACAAGAACAAGAAGTCCAATGTAGGATCTTGGCCTGAATGTATATTGGCCATGGGTCCCTCCCAGAGTTGGGGACCCAGGCTGCAACAAATGTAGCATTAGAATCTTTTTGTGCACAGGGTAGCCAGGCTCTCATTTTTAATGCCATTTTTCTTCAGGAAGTATTGGTTAATCAGAGGGTGCATTGCTCATGATGTAAATGTGCAACAGTGCATCTCCAGATTGTATCGGAATAGGCTTGAAACAATCCAAAACTGTACACTGTTCCTTTGTTTTCCACACACTTAATATTGACAACTAGGAATCACATAAAGCAAATCTTAAGCATTTCCATTCACTCTGTATGTTTGAGTAAGCCAGACAATCACAAGCAATCACAAAAGTAGGTGTATTTGGGGATTACTCAGATCTTTTCATGAACTGCTGTTCTGGGGCCAATTCTGATCTCACAGGTATGATCTGAGCCAAAGCCCACTAATATTAAAAGAAGACTTTCCATTGACTTCATTTGACTTTGATTCAAGCCCTTAAAGCCCACTTACATCAGTGGCATTGCTTACATGTACAAGAGCAGGCCCTGTCTCAGAAAAGTCATACAAAACATTTTGATTGGGGATCTTTTGTTTGGAAAAAAAAGACTATTTCAAAAACTAAGATGAATATCACCAACATAGCGTGTTTCTCAGCTTCATTAGAGCAAACTAATCCTTACCCTGTCACTATCTGGAATGAATACACACAAAAATAATAAGTTGCAGTGCATGCTTCTTCACTGTAAGTCATTCTTATGACTTAATCATATTGACTCAAGAGCAAAAGTTCAGGCTTTTGTCTGATATTGAAAACAGTGCTGACTTCAATGCCCTAAGCACAAAGACACATTTCCAGGAAAACCTTATAATGTTCTTCCTCAAGGTGGCACCTCCAAATGAGTTGGACTACAATGCCTGTCTTCAATGGCTGTGCTTCTGGGGATGCTGAGAGTTGTAATGTGACCTGTTTGAAGACCCCATTTGTGGAAAAGCTGTCATATTACCATATTATCCATAATGTCATCATAGGAAGATTTTGTACTGGTATCAGTACAAAGATTTTCTGAATTCAGTGTGAATGTTACCAGTGGAGCCACCAGTCAAGAGTTAAGAGGACCCACCCACCATTCTTTTTCTAGAATTTCTTCCTTCAGTACATGCAGTTCTACATGGCATGTCTGTGTTAACTACTTATGGCAAAATCCAATTGTTAGCCCCAAATGGAATAGATCCAATTATGTGAAAAGGACTCATTAAGACAACACTTATTTAAGTCTCATTCATTCAGTGGGTCTCTTCTAGTTGGGAGAAATAATTAGATTCAGTCTTTAAGTGGCGCAAGAGTAATTCTCCCTCCCCAAGGAAGCTTGGGCAACTGAGTTCCAGAAAGCTCTTGAATATCTACTTGTAGCAATGCCTGGCCCAATGTGGCATGATATAATTGGATAATATTTGAACCAAGGTCTCTTTAACTCCATATTCTAACAGCATATTCCTACTGCTTGTAGCATGAAGAGATTTGCTGCAAGGATCTGCAGTTCACATGAACAAATCTACAATATGGCTACAATTAAGACTGCATATATCTGCCCAACCTTTTTTTCATCCATCCTGCATTTGCTCCTAGTGAGAAGTTTCCATAAGATTTCTATTGCATTAATAACATTTGGAAGTGACTTATCCCAGATTATTCATTTTACGTTATGAAAATACCCTTTAGATGCACGTATTTGATCAGATCTTTGCCAAATACTACATTTTTCTCTCATCCATCCATCCATTCATTGTATTTATATAGCTACTACAAAATAGAGGTTCTCTGAGCAGTTCATGGAATGGATCCATGATTAAAAATATATTAGTACAAAATAATCAAAAATTGCAACATATTTAAAACTCATACTTCTGAGATGCCCAGATTGCAAATTACTCAATTATCAAAAACCCTTCTGGTTTAAATATGTGTTAAAGGCTGTCTATGTTCACACAAGCTCTCATATGTCAGGAAATAGCAATATGGATATGATATGGTAGAGTATCCTTATCCTGAGTTGTAATGAATCCCAGTTTTTCTACTACCATAGAGCTGCATACTGTCATTGGTGTACTTAAGCATACCTGTACATGCAGTCTGTAGCTGAAGCTACCATTTAATGTTAGAAGTTCTTGGATAATAATGAGTAATTTCTACATAGAATAATATGAATTGGGACAGGCCTTGAAGGTCATCTAGTGAATATGTTTTCTGGCAGTAAATTTGTGTGAATGGTGCCAAGTAATTACAATGGAGGCACATTCGTGGAGTGGGGGATTTACTTGGGAGCAAGTGGCCCTGCCTGTGGCTGACATGCATCCCCCAACATGTTTTTTTCTGGAATCAGTTTGATCTCTGGGCCAAAAATATTTCATTACTCCTGTAGCATATAAGCAATAACACCATAAGTAAGGAATATTATAGCACATTGAAGACTGAGAGAAAGAACTTTGTAGCATAAGCATTCATAGACTGAGTCTACTCCATCAGATGCATGAGTGAAGTACTGATAGACAGGCATTTGTGCTCAGGAATGAGCAGGTGTGTTTGTGTGTGATTGGTACAGCCAGCTCTCCATATCCACAGATTTCTTACCCACATATACAACCATTCATGACTTGAAAATATTCAGAAAATATAAATTTCAAAAAGCAAACCTAGATTTTACCATTTTATATAAAAGACACCATTATATTTAATGGGACTTGAGCATGCACTGATTTCGGTATCCATGATGGATCCTGGAACCAAACGCTAGCAGATACCAAGGGCCCAGTGTAATGGAAAGGCAAAATGTGTGGGTAGGGTGATGATGTGACAAGTACAGTTTTAAGGGTGGTCATTGGAAAACAAAGTTGGGAGGAAAATATTGCCTAAAGCCAACATGAGTAGATAACCATATGAATGGTGGAGGGAGTTTTTGGAATGTAGTATGATCCTGGTTGGGAACCAAAAAGGAACTGTGATAAAATGGGCAAGAGAATCCTCATGAGGCTGGTGTAACAGTGTGTGCAGTGTGTCAGGAAACCATTGTCTCTCTTCAATCCACTGTTGATGAACTAGAGTTTGTGAATGTATCTCAGTTCTGCTGTTCTCTTTTCAATCTGACATTTTTGTTGTTGTTGTTGTTCAAGGACAGCATTAATAACTTATATGCTTAAAATGGTGTTAATACTGCAGCTCATATTCCCTTTTTTAAAAAAACACCCTTATTCCCATCTGACTGCCCACTTCAATTGAGAAACTCACTCCTCCTTGATATTTCTTCTTGTCACCCTGGTAACCAGTCATGCTCTCTCTGCATTCTAAATCTTTTTTTCTGGCCACTCCCACGTAACTTTCACTGCATAGGCAAAATGCATGATCATTTTGAATTTGTCCAAAATAAGCACATATTTGCTCCATAAGTTAATAAGAAGTAGGGGGGGGGCTGCATTTAATAAAAATTGTACTAAACTGTGACTAAGAACCAGAGCAGATGGGCAGGAAAAAGTGGCTCAATCCTGCTTTTTCCTCACAGCCTGCTCCTAAGACGGGCTGAACACACACCACCCGACCACAAGGGGCAGCATTAAGCTGTGCCACTAGGTAGTTTTTTTATTGCATCCTCATCATACATGTGCACCATTGCACAAACACACCACCTGTGTCCTCCAAGTACCTCCCACATCCACCCAGATGCCATTTCATTGGATGGCCGCCCCTTTGATTGGCCACACAGTCACACATGCAATGCTCCACCATATAGGACATCAGTGCATCAGTGTGCAAGTAAGACATTGGCAAAGCACAATCATGGAGACCCCCATACATGCCTCCTTTCACCCCGCTTCACGCCATGTCGCACTGTTGGACTATCTGGACTGTATATGTTGTAATTACATCCATTGGAGTTGTCACACTTCCATTTCTTTGCTTTGCCACAGGGTATTTATGGGTATTTATATGGAAGCACGAAGATGTGCATTTTCTGGGCTAAACTGGAATGTCCCTGCTTATTTTAACCAATTCTATTTTATATTATTACCTGTTGTTTTATATGTATTTTGTAGATTGTATGCGATTGGCAGGTTTCATTTTTATTGATTTGATCATTTGTATGTACAGTGCTGTGTACATTTACAGCACTATAAAAATAAACTATAATGATAATTCTTTTTGCTCCAGTTTTTCACCCCAGAGCATGGCTTCATTTTGGTTTCCACCCACTTTAGAGGCATGTGTCATATAAATGCCCTGCCTTCAAAGCGGCTGGATGCTGCTTTATTTTGCTCGTCTGTTTCACCCCTAAGACACAAACATGTGCTAGAAGTGCTTCCTCCCTTACAACAACAAATTATTCTCCAAATGATGATGTGAAAATGGAGAAACTGGCCAATGACATTCACCTTTAGCTTATTCCGTGAGGGGGAAAAAACACAATAGTAGTCAAATTGGTGGAGGTCACTCACCAAATTTTAAATTCCTGTAAAGATGTTATTTATTATTCTTTCTAACTCAGTTTGGTGCAGATCATTCTGAAACTTACCAGTGCCAAGTTTCACAACTATCATTCAAACTGTTTTCTGAGTATAAGATATAGATCTTGCTCCTTCCACACAGTCTGTGGTTATAACTGTGGAATTCAATTCATTCAACTCAGCATTAACATAGGGTTACATTAGTGGCCAAATCATTTAACAAGCTGGGTTGAAGAAGAAGGTGTTAAGCTGTCACCAAAAATATTCTACAGAAGCCAGTAGAGAAACATTGCCAAGAAGGCTATGGCACAGTGGGACACCACTACTGACCTACTTCACTTCATTTGGAGAGAGCACTTCAATCACTATTTCTCAAGGTTCTGGAACATACATATGTCAGGAAGCAGTCTCTTGGCTGTACTAAACCCATTCCCATCTCAACTCTAAGGATCAAAGATGAATTATCTGCAGCTTTCTCCTGGCAACCAATGGGTCCAAACAATTTACAGTCCAACTGGCAGAAAGTGGAGGAAAAGCTCTGGATTCTAGGTATAGTGCAAAACAATTTAATAAATCCCAGCACTCATCTGCTTGCCTTTGCACCATATATTTTCTTCTCATGTCACTTCATTTCCAGAACCCCAGCCTCTCACATTTGCCTTTTTCTTTTGTCTCTGGGATGCTTGGCTTGTTAACCAAAGGAATAAAGCCCATTCTAAGGCCCAATTCAGATTACCATCTTGGTCTATAGCTCCCAACAGCTCTAGTCAGCACTGCCAATGGTGAAGGATTATGGGAACTGCTGCTGAAAACATATGGAAGGCCACAGTTGATTGCTCCCAATATGAGCTATGATTTCTCCAGTTTGTTTCCAGGCATAGTTCAAAGTGCTGGCTATGCCCTACGTATGGCTAAGGTCCAAATTTTATGAAAAATTGCATCTCCCTATATGAACCTGCCAGAATCTTAAAATCCACAGGGGAGGGCTTTCTCTTGGTCTTGCCACTATCACAGGCTTGTTTGGCAAGGGCCCTGGAAAAAGCCTTCCCATGCCTGTTCTCACCCTCTGGAATTCCCTTTCCTCCACAGGAGGCTAGTCTGGACCTTTCTCTGCTCCTTTCCCCCCAGCAGGCAAAGACCTAGCTCCCATCATTTTAACAACATGATTTTTAAGTGTGTGTGTGTGTGTGTGTGTGTGTGTGTTTAAATATTATTTGGTTTTAGCAGATTTTTTGTGACCCATGTTGGATCCCACTCTAGCAAAAAGGTGGCATATAAACTAAATAATGGCCTGGGATAGACGGGCCCAAAGCAGCATGCCGCCGCTGATACTAGGGTTTTGGAACGCACAGTGGCGGCATCATCCCGCATGGTTATCGTGTGGTCTTAACCCTAAAATTGGCACCAGTTTGGCGCATTTGCATGGTCTGTACCACACACTGTTAAGAAGAACTTAACAGTCAAAACCTGACATTCTGGGAATGGCACACATAACATGACTTTGTGGTCATGAATTCAGAAAAATGTAAACAGATTCTCTATTGGGTATGTGTGCCTGTGTGTACTGCTTTTATGGGAGCTGAAAATACAATCAAATTTAAATAAAGATGTTAACAAAATGACATGAATACCTCATGAAGCATACTTTTGGTATTCAAATACACCATGAAGGACTGAAGAAACCTAAAGTACTGCAATTAAATTGAGTTCTTTTAGTTGTCCCAATACAGTGCACTCTCATAAAATACTAAGTGAATCTAATCAATTAAATGAGGCTTGTTTGTCATTAAATAGAATGGAGGCATAACTGAAGAATAAATAGTGATTCTAATCCGGATCCTCCCTTTTAACTTCAACACTATTTCCTTTTTCTTGTCTCTGTGTGCCTTTTTTAACAGGATGCTTTTCAGGAGACAATGACCACTTCTTGGCAATTCATCAAAGAAAAAGCAGGAAGCCCATATTCATTTATCATCATGTGCAAAGTGTTGAGAAAAGTCTGGATACCAGTGATCAGAAGGATTATGGGCCCTATTCCCACTTGCCTTCCCCAGCAAAAATAAGCAAACTACACCCTGCCATCATAGTTAAATCAGCATTCTCTCGACCTGCACATGACCGGTCACTCAATCTCTTAGCTATGACTGATGATGATGACCAGAAAGTGGAAAATCAGCCCATCCCAGCTGCTAATGTGATCACTGTGGTAAGTTTCTTCACATTGCCTATAACTTTCAGGTTCTTAAGATATAGGTCATCTGCTGCTGGCTTCCATGCTATTGGTCACAATTTGTTTTACGAGGTTAAGAGTAGGACTTGAAAAAGTTGCATTTGGATATCAGGTCTCAGAATTCCCATCTCAGATTCTGAGAGCTGCAATTTAAAAAAGAACTCATTCAAGCTCAGGTTAGTGGCATGTATGATTTAGGATGCAATGTTAGATATGGATTTGGATTTTTTTTCAGATTTGGAATATTTGCATATACATAATGAGATATCTTGGAGAGGAGACCCGTCTAAACAAGTCACTGATGTTTTGTATACACCTTAAACACATACTTTGAAGGTAATCTTATAGATAATATTTTTTTTAAAAAAATTGTACATGAAACAAAGTTTGTGTGCATCTAGCTATCGGAAAGCAAAGATTCCACTATCTTAGCCACCTGGATTTGGAGTATTTTACATTTTGGAATTTTGTATAAGGGAGGCTCATCCTGTAGTTAATGACTGGATCAGCTCTTAACAAATCCAAAAGTCTACCTAATGCTTTTGGGAGCTGCAGCTTTCTTGTGCTTCCAGAAATATTACATGAAATTGGCCTCAGTCACTCCTACACAGAATATGAGGATGAGGAAAGAAGAAGTTAGGTGGGAAGACAAAAGCTGAAACATTAATCTGTTCAGTTAAATCTAACTTTGTTTAAAAAATATGGAAGGTAATATTTTCAAGATTACTTACAGTATCTACTACAGTATATACATCTGAATCCCTACCACTTTCATCTGTTGATACACAGTAATTAATTGAAAGTGACTTGAGAGTAGTTTCTGATTTTTCAAAGTTGAGCATTATCTTCTGTCTGTCAAAATCTATGGAACTTTCAGCATTCTTAAATTTCTAAACCCAATCTTACACCCACTAGATCAACAAGGTCTTCTTCTCCTCTCCCTCTGAGGTTCTGCAATCCTCCATTTTTCCCAAATCCCTGCTTCAAATAAGCTTCATTTATATACCGCTTCATACTGCCTAAGCAATGTCTAAGAGGTTTACAACTGTAAGCTAATTTGCCCCCAACAATCTGGGGGTGTCCCAGTCCCAGTACATGTTTCAAGGAAGGAGGAAGGTAGGAAAGAGACTGCAGGGGGAAGGAAGATCACCACCTTCCCCTGTTCTGCTAATAGAAGCTCCTCCATCAGTTGAACTCTCCTGTTGGATCACGACGTAACTCCTCCCATTTCTCTTTTCATGAAGATAACACAGGATGTGTACAGACCGACCATTAAGGCTGGCCTGGGGGTGGAGTTGGGGCATGGTGTCCATACGATGCAAGCCCCAACTCTGCCCCCAGGCTGGTGTGATGTCACACACTGCACCACACAGTGCATGATGTCACAGCACTCTGTGTCTAGATGCAAAAGGGCACAGCTAGCACTGTGCCAAAGGAGCACAGTGCTAGCAGCTATGGTGCCCTTTCCAGGTGCCCTTTCCAGGACGCAAAAAGGAGCCGCTTTTTGCAGCTCCTTTTTGCACCATGGAAAGGTGAGATCAGGCCATGGCACCAGTGCTAAAAGGGGCAGCCTATACAGCCCCTCAAATAGCACCAATGAGTTTTGGTGGATCAACATTTAATCTCAGATCCAAAGTATATGTGGATTTGCCTGTGATGCCCACTTGTGGTAGGATTTCAGAAAAGAGAAGAATTAGAATTATAGAGCCATAGAGTTAGAAGGGACCACAAGGGCATTCAAATGCCATGCAGGAATGCATCAGTTGAACAGCTTCTGTTTAAAAACCTCCAAAAGGAGTAGACTCCACTATTCTCCAAGGCAGTATATTCCACTTGTCAACCTGTATGAGGATTCTTCTATCTTGGTTTCATTGCATTTCTTTGGGTCGCACCTGTGTTTTCTTTGTGGCATTGCTTTGTCTTGGGCTGTGAGGCTTTGTGATGGTGGAGGGGTAGGAGAAGAAATTCACAATGAAATTTGTATATTCTGGCAAGCACTTTTCCTGATTTGTGCACACTATTACCCATTTGTCTCAAAACATGCAATTTTCATACATTTTTCCTATCAACAAAAGCATGTTCATAGGCATTTTTCAAAGGTAAGCATTTTGAGGTGAGCACACTAGTAATATAAAGAACACTCACAAATTTTTTTATCCTTGATGCCAAGGGATGTCTCTACACATCCAGACATATTCTGTTGATAAAAATTATGAAGTGCTATTAAATTTTTCACATTTCAGGAGTTTTTGCCAAAAAAAAAAAAAAGCTGTGCAGAAAAAGCTGTGCATTGTTTTCTGTGCAAACATCTTGATGTTGTTTTTTTTATTAAAAAAACAAAAACAAAAACAAAATTTAGCTCACAGCCTGAGATTATATTGTAAAATGAATATTTGGGAGGGGGGAAGCCCTTCCAAAATGAGAAAAATAATTGAAGCATTGAAAAACTCTGTAATCCCACCTAGCAAGGATAAAACATTTAAAATCATTACTTTTTCCATGTGAAAATAACCTAAGCAATTTTTTACATACCTAAAGGCACATTGAGGTGGAGAAGGCTGCTTTAGGAGAGGCCATGATGAAGGCAGCTGTGCCTGTCCTGTTAAAGACACATAACCTCGACCAATAAAAAAGAATGGGTAAGCAAGACTCTAGCTGTTATAATTCCTTACCCTTAGCTATGCTGGGGCTGATAGGTGTTGTAATCCAAAATATCTGAATGTCTCTAGATTGGCTACCTATGCTCAGAATCTTTGAAGAACTTCTAAAGTTCCTATGAAGAGAGCTCTTTTTTCCACTCATATGAACACATCAGGTTGAAGATTGGATTTTCTACCTCACAAAGAAATGGCTGGTTTTCATTAATTATATGGCAACCTGGAGTATCAAAGAGGAAATAAGGGAGTTCCCGCCATACAGCCAATATGATTCCAATGCACATTATATGGTTTTAAATACCTGAAGCTTGAATTAAGCACATTTGCACTTGGTCATTCTTACATAACTACCCTATTAAATCTCCATTAGCTGCCTAGTGGGAGACCCGAGTTTCTCATCTTAATGCATTTGTACAATGGAAAGGCTGCTGTTGCTGCTATGATGATGAAAGCCAGCCTGACCAAGTGCCATATGGGCAGCAACGGCTGGGCCCAACAGGGTGAATTAACTAAGCACCCACGTGGCCTCTGTTCAAATTCTGAAGCCTTCTGTCAGTCTGTCCAAGGCCCATCTTGTTTAGAATTGCTTTTTTCGGGGGGAGATCAAAAGTATTTCAGTGCCTCATTATGGAGAGAGGGTCAATTGACAAATGGAATAATCTTATGAGAAGCATTTTTCCTCAGGGAAATCTTGAACATACGGTTTCTCATGTGTTCCAGGGAAGCTCTTAGTCTGCAAGCAGTTATCAACGATTTGGAGTTTAGAATCTGTATTTTCTTCCCCTGTCAAGAATAATTCCTCTTTTCAAAACTGTTGAAGAATGATGTTCTCAGATTTATTTATTTTTACAGTGCACTTTCACCATTTATTTGCTCAGTTACTTCTTGCCTGTTCTTGATTCTGAGCTACAGGATAACAATAATCTCTGCTTCCCTTCCTGCTGACCTTTTCAGGAAAGATCCACAAAGGATTTCCCCTGGGCATGCCCTTCTGGAGGAAATGGGACTGTTTTATGATGAGTTTGTCTTTAGGGAAAACTTGGCTGAAATCTCTAAAGTAGGTCTTTTCCTGTGTTCCCACAAGGGACTGTTATTCAAGGCACTTTCATTTATTTATTTAAACCCACCCACCCACACACACACACACACACAAACCAGCTTTCAGTCCTCAAAGATGTCCTCCTTAGTGGTTCATGACATAACAGTAATACTGTAATTCAATAACCGTGAAGATCCACTACCATCCTCACCTCAACTTCCTGCATATAATTGTTCCGAGGATAAAATGGCTGGACAGAGAGAATCAGGCATGCTGTTTTGAGCTTCTTAGAGAAGGGCAAAAGGACGAATTTTTATTTCTTTCTGAGCACTTACCTTGGAACACACCCCTGATCAACCAAGCTATGCACTGGCCTATATCAAGTACATCACAGTGCTAGTACAAGGCCCCATGTATTGGCAGTATTTTCAAGATTCGACACATTTTTAAATAGTTATTAGAGGGGGGTTAATTGTGAAAACAGTTGTGCAACCTGTTGTTGCAAAGCAGTTGTGCAGGATTACTTGGAAAGAAGACTGCCATGGAATACAGGCACTGTACACTATATTTAGAGGAAGGCAATAGAAAACCACCTCTGCATATTCCATGCCTAAGAAACTTCTTTAAAATGCATAGGGTTGCTATCAGTTGACAAGCAGCTTGAAGGCACATTACTTTTACTTTAAATTGGATTTAGGCCAACATCTCTGAAATGCAGATACATCTTCTGGAGGCCAGGATCAGTGCAAAGGGGCTGTTCCAGATAAGGTCTGCAATGTGGTGGGTAAAGTGCTTTAACTCTTCTCATCCACTCTGTTTCCATCCACATTAAGACCCTGCACCTGCAATGTACATACTAGTTTCTCCCTTTAGTATTAATCCTGTTTTTTAAGGAAATTAATTGAATGGTTGCTAACACTGAGCTATATTCCTTCAATGTTTAATGACTGAGTAAGAATGTCTTTCCACTGGAAAGAGAATAATTGGCAAAGTTTAAAGGAAGAGGAGACAAGGAAGACTGAATTACAGATGGATTGGCTCAGTGAAGGATGTCATAGCACCAGGTTTGCGAGACCTGAGAAGGGCTGCTAAAAACAATGTCTCTTGAAGGTCTCTTATTCATAGGATTACCATAACTTGAAGCTAACTTGATTACAACAACAACAACAAAGGCAGTCTGGGAAGGGTGTTTACTCCCCTCCTTTTCCCCCTAATAAATCAACATTACCAAAATCTTAACACAGAAAAGAAAGTTCTGTATCCAATCTTGTTTTTGAAAAGTGCAAGCAGTGGTGGCAAGCAATTGTTGTTTTTCTGAGTGATAAATCTGCATTATAAAAAGGAACATTGCGAAAAGCAGTCTCTCTTTTTGCCACACAACAATTTCCTTGAAGTACATGACAAATGCTAAGAATTCTGTGGGCATAACTGAGCCAAAAAGCATTGTTTTGTGAATCTGTCAATCAAGAACCAATAGTAATGGATAGTCTCAGGAATCAGCCTGGAGAGCTGCTGAACATTTTATTTGTATGCAGTACATGGCTGAGGGACTTTTTTTTTAACCACACATAGAAATTTGATGTAACCTTTCTTTCTATTGCAAGACTCCATTGCAAGAAGATATTGGTCTTGTCTGCTGTTTCTAACTTTTTCTGGCAAGAGCAACAGGGATGCAATTTCTGAATGCTTTAAGGAGAATATGATTACACTTCATGGATTCAGAACTACTGTTACTCTTTACATTTGAGTTTAAACTGTGACTTTTTAAAATGTTCACAGTGGGCTACCTTAAGCTTTTTATTTCTTAAAATGAGACACAAAAAAACCACCATAAAATTATATTCTGCTGGTTCCTCACAGGATTCAGTGTTTCCAGAAGTGATTTAGGCCTGGTACAGACTGGCACAAAGTGCCGGCCTGGGGCTGATTTTAGGGCTCAGGAGAGTGGAACGTCAACACACTACTGAGCCCTGTCCAGGCACCGTTTTGGCACGCACATGTTCACATGGCACGTGTGCAGATGACATGCCTCATGTGCTATGTCCAAATAGCCCAGTGCACAAGGGACATCACCGCTCCACTCCAGGGTGCTAATGGCATCTCAGCAATGGTGGAGAAAGGAGCCGCATTTCACCTTTTTCATGGTGTATCATTGACGCAGCGTGCGGTTGCTATGGCAATGATCTGCAGGAGAAAGGGGCAGTGTCTCGCCACCCCTTTCTGCCCATCTGTATCCCCCCTTATGAAATCTTGCCCAGTTGAAAGAGAGAACTATATTCAGGTAACTGGAAAAATTATCAGTATTAGATTATTCCTTCTCATTGCACTTTGAAATATGAGCTCCAGATATGAGCCTTTGTTTCATCTTCATTTAAGATAATCGGGAACAGGGTCTGGATGTTAGTGATGTGAAGTAGACTGACCGCCTGCATAGGCACTGATGGGATATGTGTGTGAATTAGCTGTGATTTTCCAGGAAGGAGAGATTGAAGATCTAGAGGTGAAAAAAAGTGCAAAGTTAATGGTACAGTGGCAATGAATGTGGAATGAAGATAATCCTTCCTTCTCCAGCAGTGACCCCTGAAAATTCCATTGATACAACATTACAGATTCTGTGGGTTTTTCGGGCTATGTGGCCATGTTCTAGCAGAGTTTCTTCCTGACATTTCACCAGCATCTGTTGCTGGCATCTTCAGAGAACATTACAGTGTTTAAAACATGTCCACTAATGAGAAAACATCACCAGAATTCAAAAGACTGAGGATGTATCCACACTGCAGAAATAATCCAGAGTGACATCACTTTAACAGCTATGTCTCAATTGTGTGGAATTCTGGGAATTATAGTTTGTTGTGGCACCAGAGCTCTCTGACAGAGAAGACCAAATGTCTCACAAAACCCAGAATTCCATAATATTAAGCCATGGCAGTTAAAATGGTGTCAAACTGGCTTATTTCTGCAGTCTGGATGCAGCCTGAGTGTGTGTTGAGGGAAGGAGTCATACTAGCCAGGAATACATGGCTTTATGCTTTCTTCTCCAGCTGTATCCCTCCCACCACCACCACCTTTAAAAACAAATTCTATGGATGCCAAAGGAAACTTTTAAAATAGGCAGGCAAAGTGAAGAGGCCACTGGCTGGAGAGGCCCTTTAGGCTGCATTTAGTCCAGATGCAGAAGAACTGTGGCATCCAAATAAATGTATTTTGGGGTCATCCTGGACTTCCAGAGTAGCCATTAATTTGGGAGCTACTTTTGGAGCAAAGATTATGGGGAGAAAGATTAAAACCATGGCAAAATGTTTTTGCTCTTCCCAGCACTAACCACAAACTATGGCCAACCAAAATGATGTCCCCTAATTTCCATTTATTTGGAGGATGTTCAGCGGCTGAAAATTGACTGCCACATCCAGTGTAGTTGACCACTTCTGAGTTATCATGGTCACCATCTAGCAACTGATGCAGAGTCATTTGAATTCTCATTTGTTTCTCCCATTGTGGATTCAGATAGATTCAGACAGGCCACTGCAGATCTCTCATTTTCCTCCTTATAGAGGCTGTATCATCAATCTGAACCTAAGATTATTTGGCTGCCTTGTGTTATTAACTCACTATGATAGGTTCACATACCCTATTTTGCTGGATGAATAAGGAGCTCATTGCTCAGCATTTTAAACCGACTCCAGCCTCATGGACGTGGATGGTGGTGGGGATTATCATACACTAAACCACTGCTGAATCACCAGCTGCCATCAGCCCAGGTCCAAGCTGCACTCCACCAGCACTTTTTATAAGTTGGAAAGTTTTCCAGCTTCTAAAAAGTGCTGGCAGAGTGCAGTTAGGACTCATCTTGGACCCAGACTGATGGCAGCCAGCAGTTTGGTGACAATTTAGTGTGCAGTAATCCCTGCCACCATCCTGCATCCCAGCTCCAGCATGGGAGGCTGGAGCTGGTTTAAAATGCTAAGCAATAAGCTCCTAAATCAGTTCCTGTGTTTTCCCAAGGCCTTTTCTGAAATTTAAGAGGCATCATCATTTCTTTTGATTTTTATTTCTGGGTTTGACACCGAACCATTACCAACTGAGCTGTCAATGTGAGCATACTTACATTTGTTTATATATTTCCAGATCACTGCTGTAAATACGTAGCATTCATTATTCCTTTCCTTAAGTCTTGTGGTAGCATGGCCATGTCTTATTTATTTACTGCATTTCTTGATCACTCAGTAGCCAATGAATTTTCGAATTTATTTTTTGATGTAGCCCCACTTTTATATGGCACTATTTTGCAATGTATTGGAGACACTGCGGCGGGTTACAGACTGCCCGTTTGGGGCGGGCTGCATCCGCCCCTTTCCCTGCTGTATTGGGGCCTCAGTGTCCAGAGCGGCAGCTGCGGGGCAGGCTGCGGGGAAGCAGCAAAAGGCCCTTTCCCTGCAGCCTGGAAAGGGGTGTCCTTGGGGCTTCAAGCCCCAAGGACACCCCGCGGCGGCGGAGAGGAGGAAAAAGGGGACGCTTGGCCCCTTTCTCCTTTGGTCTACTGGGCGCAGCCATGTGAAGGCTGCGCCCAGCGGACCAAACCATGAAGGAGCTCTGAAACGGAGCTCCTTCCTGCTCTGTGCTAAGGGCGCACTAAGTGCCCTGGCGTGGAGCGAGGATGTCACGTCCGCGCCACCCCGTATAGAGGTGGCGCGGTCATGACGTCCTCATGGCAGCGGCCGTATGGAACGGCTGCTGCCATTTTGTGCGTGTGCACTAGGGTTAGGGGGGTGCAGAAGCCCCTTTCTAACCCTAGTACGTGCTCTACGCATACTTTCCTGCCCGTTTGTAACGGGCCTGCCTGACTTTCTGTGGTTGCAGTTTGAGGCCCAAATTGCTTTAGGCCTATTTAATTTATTTCAGCTGAATCAGTTTGAACTGGCCCAGTTAGATTCTGAATTTGGTGAAATCAGTTGAACAGCCTCATTAAATAGAAAAGGAAGTATACATCCTACAACCGTCTGAATTTGGCAGGGGCAGTCCCAGTTAATCCTTTGTCATCCTGCATTTTCAACTGCTTCTAAAAACCCTATTTTATCTCCCTCTACCACTTTCCCCCTTTGTGCTCAGCTCAGTTGCTGAATAATAAGTTCAAACTGCAAAGG
Organism: Sceloporus undulatus; assembly: GCF_019175285.1. Classification (NCBI taxonomy): domain Eukaryota; kingdom Metazoa; phylum Chordata; class Lepidosauria; order Squamata; family Phrynosomatidae; genus Sceloporus; species Sceloporus undulatus. Next base: position 56,338,042 of record NC_056526.1, read on the forward strand.
TAGTTTGGACTCAGTTAACTCAATGGGAAGAGAGGAGAAGAGAGGAGTCATTCTCTTCCCATAAGCTCAGGAAAAAAACAAACTGCTGCAGTGTCTCCTAGCTTGTATTTTCTTCCTCATTAATAACTTTAGCCATCTTGCTCACACTCTGCTGTTGCTTGGTCACATGTGTCTCAGTTTTTAACTGTGGGGTTTAACTGTTAGGGTTTATGGAAGTATGTCACATCCTAATCTCCTAGAAATTCTCAAAATGATTAGCTAAAATTTGCTTCCACCTTTGAACAAAATTTTCTGGCCCTGCCCTCTGATGCAAGAGAGGTTATATGTGCTCTATCTTTTCTACACCAGACCACTTCAGCTGTTTAAAGGCATCTCCTATATCTCCATTCAAACTTCTCTTCTACAAGAGAAGATTTTCTCCTCTTGTGAAAAGAACATTACAGTGGTACCCCGGGATACGAAAGCACCGCGTTACGAAATTTCCGGGATACGAAAAAATTCAATAGGAAAAAACTGTTCCGGGTTATGTTTTTTTTTTCGGCTTACGAAAATTTTTTTTGGTGCTTTTCGGCGCTTTTTCGCACGAAATCGCGGCTTCCAGCGCTAGCGCCTATGGCTTTTTCGGGTTAAGAAAGATTTCGGGTTACGAAGGGCGCCGCGGAACAGATTATTTTCGTAACCCGGGGTACCACTGTATTAGAAAACAGGAAAAGCCTGGTCATTTTCAGGCTAAGCAGGCAAACTGTCCATCTAATAAAAACCAAAGGAAAAAAATAAATATGATTTTCTGCATCTGAATGTAGATTTTATTCTTTTACCAAGGCCTGATCAACATGCAGAATTAGGTCATTATATGCATGTTTCTTACCACTTAACTTCACGTTACTGTAATCACTCCCTTACCCCAGTTCGTCTGCTTTCCTTTTTAATGAAAATCCTGGCATACTTTTACTACATTGTTAGTTCTTCAAATCATACAATGCATGAATCCCAGGATCCTTTCTGAGAGGAAAGATTCCTCTGCTGCTCCTTTTCTGTGAATTAGTCTGATGGGCAGAGCATGTGTTTGCATGGCTTGCAAGTAGCCTTTGGTAGCCTCCAGCTTCTCTCTTCAGCTCTGTCATTCCCTATTTTGTTTGCACAAAGAAGTTAGAAGAGAGCCTGCATTGCTTGGCCTCATTTCGTTTTCACTTCTTTCAGTGCATTTCAGTGAGCATAATTGTGGGATGAGCTATTATGCTGGCACTGTGTTTGTTATCAGTCTTTGTGGAGATGGCAGAAAAGATTGTGTTACAGTCGAATGTACACTAAAACATCCTCAAGGCAATATTTGTTTTATTTTTGTCATCTTCCCTCTAAAACATAAGGGGGAAGAGCAGAAAATTAATGTATCAGCTTTAATGTATCAGTTGGAGGAAGGAGAATGTATAACTGGGATGCATTTTAATACAGAAATCTGAGGAAGGCAAATCTATAATGTGGATTTGTTTTCTATATTGACCTATAGGAAATATGAATAAGAATGCTCATATTTTCTATCACATGGCACATCCTTGCCCTTATATTGTGTCACTTGAGGGAAAGTCCACTGAATGCATGGATTACCAGGGCAACTAACTAGGACTAATCAGGATTCAAGGAAAAAACATGCTGTGGACTTGAACCTGACCACAAGTCTGTATTTGTGACAGGACTAGAGTCTTTATGGTAGGAAAGGATGAGTGGGCCAGCCTTCAGAATCAGACAAAGGCGGGATACAGACCATTTGCTCCGCGCAGGAGCCACAGCAGCCAAACTGTGCGGCTCCCGCGCGGAGCAAAAAAGAAGTTCCATTTCGGAGCTTCTTTTTGCGGCGTCTTTATGACGTCGCGAGGCACCACTGGCGCATTCACGACATCATAGGCACCGCGACACATCTGGACGCTATGCGTCCAGTACGTAAACATGGCGGTCCCCATGTGGAAGGGGCGCCGCCATGTTGTACGTATTCTATACGTACTAGGGTTAGGGGGGTGCGGAAGCACCGCCCCTTCCTAACCCTAGTACGTATAGAAGACGTACTATATGGCGGTTTGTATCCCGCCAAAGAGAAGTAGTTGCCTCACATAGAAAATGCTGAGGGCTGGGAGAAGGTAATAAGGGACTGGAGTACAAAACTCCAAGTGCCTTCTGGCATGCATTCATTTTCTATGGACCTCAGATGTGGTAGAAGATGCATGCCTTCCCAACGTTCCAATTTGGCAGAGACAGTCCTGATTCATCTTCTGTTGTCCCCGTTTTTCAGGTGCATTCCCAGTTTCACTGTCCTCCACTTTCTTCCTTTGCCTTTAGTTTCCATCAGTTACAGCAAAGGGAGTTCAAGATGCAAAAGTAATTCATACTTGGTTAAATCAGCAGAGAAGAAAGAACAGGAGGATGTAGAACTTTGCCCTTCCCAGTAGGTTCAGGCAAAAGCAAACTGTGGCAGCCTCTCCTAGATTGTGTTTTCCCTCATTAATAACTTTGTCCATCTTTACCACACTCTAGTGTTGCATGGCTGCACATGTCCCAGTTTTCATCTGTGAAATGTTGGAGGCTATGTGAATCTCCCCATTAGCTTATTTTAGAAATGAAGCCCCAATTTGGATAATTATTGCCACCAAGTCTGGCCAGAAATATTTTGTTGCCTAATAGATAGGACAAGGAGGTCACCTGCCCATCCCATGTACAAAGTGAACTGGGCAGCTGTCACACTGCAGAATTAATGCAGTTTTGCACTATCCTTTGGAATGTTGGGATTTGTAGTTGTGGCACCAGATTTCTCTGGTAGAGAAGTCTAAATATCTGCATAAAATTACAGATCCCAGAATTCCATAGCATTAGGCCATGGCAGTTAAAGCAGTGTCAAACTGCATTAATTCTGCAGTGTAGGTGCAGCCTTGGATCGCAGTGGAATTTCATTTCACCACAGACAATGGGACAGTGTCATCCACTGCACCCAAGGACAGCAAATTAAGTTTCAAGATGGAAGATAAGCTATGCCCTACAACAGAGGGCATGGGTGCTGCCACTGCTGCACCCAAATACTTGCCCACTGAGGCAGTTTCCCTAATGGTAGGATCAGGTCTGATGTTGCCCCAGCAATATGTGTGCTGCATTTCACTTTAGTCAGGAATGCTGTCTGCAAGACCATGGCATAAATGGCTGCAAAAGGGAAGAGGGACATGGAAATTTCTTTCCAGAGATAAGTTGACTTATTTTAGGATCCAAGCTAACATGTCTGTATCTCACAGCACAACTGTCTTTGCCTCTTAAAGTCTCGTAATCCCCTCTCCCACACACACACACACCCTTTAGACAGCACTTTCAAGAGAAATTTTTTAGTATCTTTAACAGTTGTTTGTGTGTGCATGCATGCAGATGTGCAGATAGTTGGAGATTTGTGGAAACGTGACATAAAACACAGGATAAGAAATGAAGCAAAAGAAATAATATGTCCCAATCCAGGGCATGCTTATTGGGTAGAAGTAATATTGGATGCTCATACAGAGTCCATTAAACCTGGCAGGTGCATCTACTGCAACAGATGACAGATATCCTCAACTAGAGCTACTAATTATGTGCACCATATGTACCAAGAGCTGGAATGAGTCTACCCACTTATTTGTAAACCTAAGAATTTTTAAAAGTATTATTTATTATAAGACTACAAATCTACAATATATTACTAAGGAATTCTTCTAACGTATACTATTAGATGTTAGAAAAAGAATCTGCATTGGATGATGTGGAACCTCTCGCATGTCTCATAGAGCCAGCTTGGCATAGTAGTTTGAGTATTGGACTATGACTCTGGAGAAGAGGGTTCAATTCCCAGCTCAGCCATCAAACCCACTGGGTGGCCTTGGGAAAGTCACATGCTCTCAATCTCAGTGGAAGGAAATGACAAGCCTTCTCTTAACAAATGTTGGCAAGAAAACCCCATGATAGGTTTGCCTTAGGGTCAACATAAGTTTGTAATGACTTGAAGGCACACAACAATAATAAAAATACATAATTTGATATTAGTATAGAATATATTGATTATATAAAATGTATGCATCACATATTCAGTATAACTCATATTAATATAAAGCAACATTAGCACTGTGTTATAAAGTAAGCCACATGTATTTGTTTCAGTCAGCCTGAAATAAAATTTGATGCCATTTGTCAATCCCTGGAGAGTTGTGTGAGAATGTAAACTTTATATACTGTTGTTTGGTATTTATGATATAGTTGGTGTTGATGGCATACATTCAAGGCTAAGCTCTTATTCTGATTAACAATTTCTCTAATTTTCATCAGCTTTTCCACTATTATCCTCTATGGCTTATAATGTTGTTCTTTAATTGAACAAGATATATGATGATTTAGACATCCGGTGGCTTCTGTAGTTATGAGTCATTTGGACACCTAGCAGATACTATGATTTACCTTTTACTGTGTATATAACATGAATTGGGCTAATTAACAAAACAGTCCTAGCAGCTAATGTACCCTAACCTTACTTTGCTAGCAGTTTCTATATTTCTTCCATGGGGGAAGGGAAGCTGCTTGTAATGGACTCATTTATACAGCCCCAAAGTGACCAATATGTTTTTTTTTTCTCTTTAAAACACTCCTATTGATTGCCTGGTAAGTTTTATGCTCAACCCTTGTTTCAGGGAAGTCATAGATAATGTATGACGATCCAGTCCAGAAGTTCATAGATTTTAAGAGACTATGATGAATGTGAAGATTGTTGTAGAGGGAAAAAATGTTAATTCATTAACATCATGCCAGGCAACCTCCATTAATGCATTAATTAATTTTAACAGTCTAAAGTCTAATTATATTCAGTATACTTACCATCCAGTGCTAGGTTTTTTGCATGTCCTTCAGTTTAATCACTTTCCTTATTCCATCAGTGAATTAGTCACATAGACTTATCTTTTGTTCAACAGTCTGACATCAGAACAAATGGATAAAATCCCATATATGCAAAGAGACTAATAAACATCTCTGAGCAATACAATGCTGGTTTTCCAAGTGAGGCATCTTGCACAGTGACATAACATCAAAGACTACTTGCCTCTTAAGTTCTAAAGCAGCCTCAGTGAATTATGTAGTGCTTTGTTGCAATTATTGAACAAATTGACTTTATCGGCATACAGATGAAAAGTGCTCACTTTGAATCCTTGTCCATCACAAGAACAGTCTAGATGACTCATATTATTTTAAATATTTTGCATGAAAGAAGTTCTAGAGATCTTATTGAGTTTACTTCACTTGTTTGCAGGGCGAGTTGTTTTTAATTGCTTTGAATGTATTGACATTTCTTGTACTATCTGAGCGGAACCATCTGGGATATATGAGCTGACTATGAAAAAGCAAGTTGAAGACAAAATGGGCAGGTATATTTTTAATTCATAGCTATTATAAAATAATGTAGCTTGACAACAGGTTGCAGAAGGCATGAGCTCAGTATTGTTAAGCACCTCTGCATACTCTATACATTATTTTCAGGTCCTGATATCTTTAAATCTCATATTGGGAGATAGCATGTTTTTGAGAGATCAATGACCTTTGAGGAACACTAGGTGAGGTTCCCAGGGAAAAAAGGATCATCCTCTCCCCTGAGGCATGTGGACATCCAGGTAAATAAAACCATCAAATCTAAAGTGCTCTTTCCTTTTCCCAAGTAATCTGCATTTCCCCTCAAAACCTGGGACAAAGGATCTCTGCACATCCGAACCAGTAAGAAAATCTCTGTCTGCCTACCCCCTATTGTGTCCCCAGCCAGATTTATCCATCCATCCATCCATCCATCCATCCATCCATCTCAGGGATATCCTGATCCAATCACTGTTTTTGTTACAGTACAATTAAAGCCATCAACCAGTCACATAGGTAAGAATATATTGCCTTCGGTTCACCTAGTTCAATACTGTCGACTCTGACTGGCAGCCACTCTCCAGGGTTTCAAGCACAATAGTTTCTAATCCTATTTGGAGCTCCTTGGTATTCCCCAGTGTTCTTCCATCTCCATTTTAACCATACTGTACTTGCTTAGTTCAAATTTGTTCACAGTGGAATGATATACCTGGGCCAGATGATTATTCATTTCATATAGCTAAATTTTGTTTGAGGAAAAGAATAGGCATAATGGCTAGAGGTCTGCGTTTTAATCTGAACTTCAAATGAGCTGTCCAAGAGGTTGAATTTGCTCAGAGAATAGAATTCAGCACCGTGGATAGTTCCTTTGAATCAATAAATTCATCGCCCGCAGAGTTAGAAACCACCAGCAATTGCTGGAATTCACTCTTGCCAGTTTTCAGTTAGTATCTTCATCAGTTCTTGATAGAAGATTAGCAAAGTTGCTTTAACACTGTGTAAAGTTTTGACACAAGATGACCAAAGTTACTTTTACAATATTTGCCTCTGTGGACAAGACATCAAAAGACTTCCCCATTATTTGTTTAACTGGTATATAATGCAAATCATTGCATACAAAAGCTTGCTGGGCTGTTTAAAAACAGTATGTCTGTTTGCCAGAAAACAGAATTTTGGTTTTTAATAGGACTCCAAACACATCGAACAGATATTCTCCTGTTTTAATGCCACTAGCATGGGCACAAGTCTTCATAAGGTGAATTGTAAAGGGAAATGCTTGGATGTTAATGTATAGTATGTCATTTTGCCACTGTATATTCTATTTCTAATTTGTGTGTTAGCCAGCCATCTCTAAAAATGAGCATTGGGATTTATAGGAACATACAGTGGATTAAACTGGCGGCATTCAATTTGTAAATTATTTGTATTAACCTCCATTTAACTCTATTTTTCCTGCTTGCAACTTTCATTTACAGTATTTTCTTTTATCTTCCATTGTGATTATTTATGGTGATATTATCATAATATTGAACTTGAATAAAGTGTTGTGTTTTGTGCCTGGTTACGGTCCTGGTTCAGAATTTATGGTTCACCCTTCCAGCTATACCCTTCCCAGGATATTCTACTGTGTCCCCTCTCTTCCCCTGAATCTACCCAGATAATATGCCATGGGCACTGGATATGCTATTGGCTATCCTGGGCCTTATGCTGTCTTCCTCAGTATACTGTTTTGGGTGTTCTCACTCCTTAGGCTTTCCCCCAATTTGATTGATACTTTACCAGACTTTTGGCTTTTGTCAAGCCTGGTAATACATACAGTTGTGCAAAAATGATGCAATTTGGAATCTGGAAGGTTCAGTGCTCAGAGAATGAATAATGCATAGGGATGTGAATAAAGCTGACTTCAGACCAGTGAACTAAGTATATATTGTAATCCTGTTATCCTATTTGAGATCTCCGGGATTATCTGTCGTAGAGTAATCTTGAAGGGTATCAAGTCTCTTGTGCTGCATAAATGCATGAGGGAAGTGGAAAGAAAGTTTGAAGAAGAATTCTCAAATTAATATTCTTGCCTACTCATTTGGAATACACTAATGAACACTAGATACAGGTACATCAAAATATGAAGTATGATTCTGTAAGTACAGATGATTAAATGAACTTGCTGTACTAAAATAAGGGGTGTAATTTGCTATTAATGTTAATGGCTAAGAGTAAGAAGGGTATGGATAGATACTTGTAAACACTGTACAGATAAATATCAATAAATAAGATTTATATAATCTGATTTATGTATTCTTACTTCTGTTTACTTTGCATTGGACATTCTCTTTGATTGTTTAATACAGTATCTTAACTATACTTGTCCCACTTCCTGTATAGATTAACATTATTAGATTTATCTGAACCTTTGTTCATCTAGTCTTGGTTAAAGGATTTACAATGAATAATTGGACAGTCTCTAAACAACAGCATTATATGTATAGGTTTAGTAATCAAATGTGGATTAGAATTAAGACAGAAAGTAAAAGCCCTTCATCTTCCTGTTTTGGAACTCCACAGAATGCCAGCCCTTCTTTTTAAACCTTTCTACCTTTGAGAAAGAGAATATTTTAGTGATTTTCTATCTCAGATTTAGAACTTGGAGCTGATTTGAAATTTAGTTGTGATAACTAATAAAAGTAGCACTTGACTATCAATTAGTTTCAATTGGTTTGCATGCAGTTTGTCTTCCTTCTCTTTTTTTTGGTTCTTTGCATTTGTTGTCTTTACAATTAATTCATCATCTATAACTAGCTCGTTTTGTATTACTGAATGCACTGAAAAGATGGGTCATTTATACAGGATTACTTTCTGTGGTACAATTCAAATTCTAACATGCTTTGCCCAAGAACTTGCTCCTTTTTTACTAGAATAAATGGAAACTAAATAAATAAATACATGGAAAGGAAAAGGAATAAGAAAAAAAGCTCAAAGGTAAAGTCTGGCTCAAGCTCAAATATAGGAAATTCTAAATTTATCTCTGTATTAGACACGTTATTACAAGAGCCAGTCAGCAAATCCCACAAGTACTATTAGGTAGTAGTAGAACACAATTACTTTTGCCTTTATGGGCAAGGTTCTGTGAAAACACAGGTTTCTTACAAGCTTTAAGAAAATAAAAAACTCAAACTCTGACTCCAACTGTACTTAAATTTAATTTATTAGAGTTGGGCCTTAAATCTAAGGAAACCATAGTAACTGGCTTCAGAGGAGGTTATTTTATAGGCAGCATAGATCCAACTTCCCCTCAATGTAACACAACTGTCTGCATACACCAGCACTACAAAACCTTCATATAGAACCAAAATCTGGCACAGTACAATACATGTCATGACTGGATGCTATTGTGCAATATGCATTGCATGTTGTGCAATTGTTGTTGTTGTTGTTGTTGTTGTTATTATACTGCTTTTTTCTCAAAAATGGAACACAAAGCTACTTACGAATTATAAAACAATACAGTTAAAAACATACAAAAGTGGAATATGTCCATTGCATTATGGCAGATAATGCATCTTGCATGTGTAGTGTGACTTAAGACTTTATCATATGGGGAAAATTGGGGTTTTAAACAGCCAATTATCCCATGCAAAATGCGGTATCACATTTAAGGTTTTCAGACACACTGCTATTAAAGAAGCAATAAAGAGGCTATAATGAGGCAATAAACAGCAACAAATCATTTTCGGGATTTCCCTGTAAATGATTTGTTACTGTTTATTGCCTCATTAATAGTGATGTCATGTGAAAATCTTAAATGCGATATCACATTTTCCACAGGATAATAGGCTATTTTAGCTCCAATTTTGCCCTATTTCCCCTGTGTGATATAGTCCTTACACATACATATGACACTAACAGAATGCCAACCATTGTGTGAATTGCAGGGCTGACCCAACCATTAGGCATAATGAGGTAGCTGCATTAGACTGCACATATAGCACGTCATGAAAGCCCTGAGATCAAACTCACTGACCAATTTGATAGCTCAGACTAATTCAGAAGGTATCTGAATTAGTAGTTAAATCATTGTGACTCCTGTTGGCTATTTAGTATTTAGTATTCAATTAAGTATTCAAATTATTGTGTCTCCTATTGGCTAAGAGTAAAGAATGTAGAACATAGAGTGGCAAAAATAGAAAGATTTCAGCATCCAGCATTTTCTAAACAAAACCCTGATACTACACAGTCACAGGTACTACTGTTGGAATATAGTATTTGGTATTTATATTAAAGAGAGATCAGCCTGCACCTGAGCTTCTGGTAATAAACAAGGTACTCTGGCAAGGATTTTTTTTTGGGGGGGGGGAGAGACTTACTTTATTGTTACAAAAAAATCCATCTAAATATAGAAGAGTATATAGTCCATAGAAAGGGTTATCTATACTTGATATAAGAGTCCCTAAAAGCTGACTCTTATGAGTAGATGTAAGAGGGGGAAAGCAATCTGAGGCAGAGAAGACATAAGAGCAGAAGGAAGAGAGAAGAAAGAGTTGTAAATGTCTCATGCTTAACAGGAGAGACAGGCAAGAGATAGGAAGTTGCCTCTTAAGGAAATTACCCTGACCAAAGGAACATAGAGAAATAAATAAGATGGGGATTAAGGAAATTCCTTCTCTACTGCTAATTTTCATAGCAACAAGCATAGATGCAATCTTCACTTCCAACCAGTGGCATTACTAGGAGGGGAGTTGCCTGCATTCTGGGATCATGTTGGGGCAAAAAATTGAGAACTCTAGGAATTATGCAATTGTCTATACCACTGTTTTTCTGGTGCTGGATGTGAAAAGATCCTAATTACTTATCTAAAAGCTATCCAGTCTCCATTTATGGTTTGGTGGCCTTAAGGAATCTCTGGTTTCCCTAACTGGTGCACTCTACTGCTGCTGAGTGCTCTCCATGATTCTAGAATATTAAAACGATAAATAATAGATGACTAATGAGTTTAGTCTCTAGAGTTCATAATGTTTGACTTTTGTGGATACAGAAAGATAGAAAAAAAGATAATGAAATTCAGAAATTAATTCACTGGTAAGCTTCTTTCACTTTTCACATGGATTTTAGCTAGTAAGTAAGAGAATTTTTGTCTTTCAAGCTTGCAAGGCACAGAAGCATTGCAATTATTTTAAGCAATGAGTGTCATCATTTTATTATGATTAAAATCTCAGTGCTTGTTTTATATGAAATGTGTTTCCACCTTATTGAGATGGACACCACCATGTCCTCCCCCCCCCCCCCCCCCCCCCCCCCAGCCGGCACATTTCCCTTCCTTTTCTGTATTGCTTTCTGATGTAAAGTGTACTCTTTCCTAGCTGCAAAAATTCACACTTAGTTTAATGGAGTAAACCCACAAGCATCAAGGAGATAGAATAGTCCCCAAGGGCCATTAGGTTCTGTTCCATGCTTTCAAAACACATGGTGGGGAAACAGTAGTAGGAGGGCTTTTCAAGGGCAGATATTAAATTACGTTCACTCCCTCCACCTGTTATATTGAGTGAATAAGAATGAAAGAAGATAGACCCAGGCATATAGCCAGACTACAAAAGCAACACACACAAGTGTAGATCACTTATATGAGGCAACTTAACATTTTGAACAAAAAGGTTCATTTTACCATCATGGACTGGACTTCTACAGTGCCTGGAGATGATAATCTTGTCCAAGGCTCCAAGGCTGAACCACTTGGATCTTTAAAAATCACACCTCTCTCCAGCCACTTTCCTAGTAGTTGGTTGGGGTTTGGGTCATTCCCAGTGGTGGCTGGTAGTTTCTGTCTCTGTAGTGGAGGGATCTGCTTTAGGTTTTCAATTTAACTTTAAACAGGTTTTATCCCCTGTCCTCAAAATAGTTACTTTAAACTTGGAACTAAAACTTTGGAATGGTGTTACCACTCTACTGACATGGGAGTCACTACCGAAAAGGTCATCACTTTTATGCCTTTGTGGCTCACTGTTTGAAAACCACTGGTCTGATTAATATATAGAATGCTGGAACTAATCCTTTTAAAAACATCAGTATTGCTGTACCCACAGCACAAGTATTAATTGGACTTCTAGCGATGTGGGACGTATAGTTCTCCAGATGCCACTATATTACAGCGCACATGATCTCTCACAGTCAGGTATGCTGACTTCAGCTGGTAGAAGTTGCAGTCCAAAAGCATCAAAAGGCCCCATGCCAGGGTTCATTTTTGCACCAGCTCTTTTGAAGATTCAAGGTAAGTACTTATTAGTTGTTAGCTAGTTAGTTAATTACACTTCTGTCCTTCTATCTTCAAGTGTACATGACTCCCCATGCACTATCTTCACAGAAACCTTTGAGGTGGGTCAAGCTGAGAGAGTGCTGAATATATTTTCTATTATTCAAAGAAGTGGCACGTTTTGTTTCATCCAGGCAACACTTTGACAAATAGTGCTTTAAAAAAAAAAAAACAATTCCAGGATTTAGTCACGAGGAGCTTTCACCATGGCCGTTCCCCCACTCTTGCCCACTTTTAAAGCCAATGGCTCTGACGTTAGTAGCAGTGAGGAAAAGAGAGATATCCTCTCCCAAGTTTGCAGTGAAAGCTATGGCTGGTGGAGCAAGAATTCCAGCTGCTTCCATGTTACAAAATGCCCCTGGAATTTCACAAACAGCACCCCTACTATCAGCCCTACATTTTTATTTCAATACTGAATCAATAAAGTGTAATCTAGGAGTGAGCAACTGGGAGATGCTAGGGGGCAGCATTAGACACCCCCAGGAGACCTAGAAATGTTTCACCCAATCAGCTACTGTCCCTCAAAAAAAAAAAAAATGCTTGCCCAGAAATTTCCTCTAGAAGAGAGAGTGACAAGTTATCATTTTCTGTTAACTTCCCTTTTCACATATAAAAAGGGGGAATATAGGGGCAAAGGGCATTTTCATCCCCTAGGGGTTATAAAAATGACCTGGAGATATATATGCACCATGGATCACTCTTTGCTCACCCCTGGCGTACACAGTCCTCTGCCACCACCTGTTGAAAAGTCAGACAGCATTTGCCCTTGCAAATACAAGTGGCTCTTAGCTGATTGTTACATTCCTTAATGATTGGTTACCTTACTTAATCATAATGGTAAAAAAACAGCCAGAGGCAACACTTGCATCTTTATTAATGAAGTCATGAATCTAATGGCTAATTGACATAATACCCAATTCTGCAAAGAACAGAGCCACCCACGTAGACTTTTCTAGAAATTGTTAAGGACATTAAGGTGATATGGTTTGGAAGAGTCAATTTAAGCTAATTTGGTAGCATTTGAGTGATCAGTGTAATGCAAAATGACAGACAGTACAAGGTCTGAATAAATTTATTTTCTATCAGTCTGTCTTCAAATGTCCCTCCTTCCCCATTATACATATCAGACTACTCTGAAAGCTTAACATTAGCAATGCTAATTCCTGGGAAAGCATCTCCAGCACTTAACAGAAGTTAAAACCTGAAGATAATTCAGTGAACTAGGGAGGAAAAAATCCACATGAGCAGAGCTGGAATTGAAAGATACCCTGACCATCCCACCCCACCCTATAGCAGATACTCATTGACTTAAGTTGGACAATTCTGTGTGTGTGTGCAGCACCATGGAAAGCACAAAGTGAACAACTTGTTCCAGCAAAGGCTGTGGGTGAATGTCAACTTATAATTAATTAATTAATTAATTACTACCACCAACTTGCTCCCAGCATGAGGAATCTTACAATAATTTAAAACAAAGCACAGCTAAAATATTTTACAAAAGTTACAAAGTAGTTAAGCCTGAAGAGTCCTTGGAACCAGTCTCTCGCTCCTAAGTTCAATATTCCTTGCCTAGAGAAGATTAATCTGTAAGCCAAGGGTGAAGAATTTTCACTCTGGTTCTAGCTACTAACAATATTACTAATTTCCGTAAAATTGTAAATCAATCAATCCGAGAGTTCAAAAATATTTGTAAATAGATTTTCCAGGCTGTTAGCCATTGCAGTACAGCAGCTATAAAACTATGTTCATTGTTGTTGTGTAATTTCAAGTCGTTTCCAACTGATAGTGCAAACATATAGATAGGCACAGTGGTTTCATGGTATCTCTCTGCATCTCTCTGCTGAATACTTCAGTAGTATTGGTTTTAAGGTAGAAAGCATATCAGTATGAAACTAGATGTTCCTAGAAATACCGTGGTGGTGTGTGATTCTAGCCATTTCCCTATCTTTATGCTTTTATTTCCATTCTAAATTCCAATGCAAATCATGCCACTGAGATGGTAAGGATTACAGCAGTTCCATTGTATCGATATTGAGAATCACATCTCTGGTCTCTTGTCCACTTTTCTCAGGGAAAATGATACCTTAGGCTGCAGTGAGGAAGGGGCTGGGAAGCCATTTTTTATACTGGTGAAGAGGTTTTTCCCCATAGAGTGATAAAGTATCTTCTACTCTCCTTGCCCCTTGATGGAGCCTGATGGAGCTTGCAGTCTTGTAGGGTCCACCTGATGGAATTATAACAGGCCATTGTGGGCCTCATAATTCACAATATTTTCTGCATTTCCCCCCAGTAGTTCTCAATCAGATTTTCTGTCTTTTAATTAATGTGAACAATCTGTTAAAGATGCTTTATATCATTTCTTTTTCTGATATTTACATCTCATCCCTCCTTTTTCATGTTGTTTCCTTTTCATCCACCATAATTTCCGTTCTTTTTATCTTAGACTCTTTAACCTAGGCTCCTTAGGTGCCTTTAATTTCCTCCTGTTAGTCCTTTAATTTCCTTTTCTACTGCGAACCCTTCCATTTTCTCTGCCAACTACAGCTTTGCTTTGCTGAGATATGTTCCATTTGCTCATATCCAGACATCTAAATGCAGGTGTGGGGTGCTTCATTTCCACTTCCACCATGTTCACTTTCCCATTAAACAAGTCCATTCTACAAACACATTCACAGATAACGGAGCCTGCCTTTGTTGCTATTTAAAACTACCATCCTCTGCAATGATAGTTATGGTACTATTTGTATGTCAGCTGTTAATAGAAACCTGTCAATTTTCTTTTCCTTACTGTTCCATTTCTGTCATCAGAGAATTCTTTACTGACCAGACAGATCTGTCTTGCATTTCTGACTCCATCTTTTGACTGAAATTGCCATAATACATTATAAGCATGACTGCACAGCCCTAACCCACTATCTGCTTACTTTCATTCATGTTGTTCCTCACTGGAGATCTGCGTTTCCCCATCATTCTGAGCCTTGATCAAGCCTTGATCATTTTTCACCTTGGTTGCTGCAACCTGCTTCTCACTGCCATTTTCATTTCAAATCAGTGCTGGACATTTAGGGTGCAATCCCAGCTGGTGAAGATGACCAAGAGAGAACTGAACCGATGTTAGACCAGCTGAACCTGTGCCAAATTCAGGTTCCTCCTACCCTAGGGATCCTGGAAAATTATTGATGACCACCCTTATCCTGACCTAATTTTGCTGACATTATAGTTGTGCCCCTGGGTGAATCCAACACAGCAGGGTATGTCTAATGCTGTTCTTCAGTATGAGCATCACAACACTTGTCTATTTTGCAATGCTGATATAACTCCCATTATATTACAGTACCCTTCTTTGACCAATTTGTCCACTGAAATGTATAATGGTGGTATAATGCAATGTAAGGGTGGTTTTATAAATGTTTACATACTCAGTAGGAAGATCACTTTTCCACCCAGGTTTTCAAAATGGCAATAAGGAGCAATTGAAATTCAGAACATGCAGGGCTGGCAGTCAGAAATTAACTATTCACAAGTTTGCATTCTACCTAAAAAGCCAAATGAAAGAATTTATTTCAGTTAAATTTCATAAATTACATGATGTACACATTTTTTTCTTTATGAAAGACATACATCCAAAAATACGGGATTTTGGGGCATTTCGTTTAGTCTATATAAAAGGAAAAGCTTTCTAACCTTCAAGCAAGGGACATCCCTCATAATAAGGGATACCTGTCAACCCATATAAAGACCAAAGTTTCAAACCTTCAAATAAGGGACATGTGGCAACTCTATACCTACCCACAAAAAATAACACCTGGACTAGAAAAAGCATTCAAATCAGTGACGGTTCAGTCTTGTTCCAACCACTAAAAATTGCTACAAAATTTGATATCGACTGAATTCTTTCCCTTAGTGCAACACCTAAATTTAGGCCCAGTACACACGGGCAGGAAGCAGCATGGCGGCACCAATTGTAGGGTTCCGAAGCATGCAGCAACCACACGCTCCGGAAACCTAGTTTGTATGGACACATGGGGGCCATCATGATGACGACACTGCCGTACAGTGACCAGACATCTCTGGCAGGAAGTGGCAGCACCCCTTCCTGCGGTGCCCCTTTCCCACTTGAGACGCTGCAAAAAAGAAGCTGCTCTAGATGGATTCTTTTTTGCTGTGCATCATTGCCCTGCAGTTTGGTTGCTGTGGCAATGCTGCGCAATAAAGAGGGACCGCGTTTCACCACCAGTGTATGCCGGCCCTTCATCTCCACCTTTTTTATATGAAGAGAGTGGTAACTTGATCTGCTGTACTATGTCACTCAGGAATCATTGTGCTTCAACCATGGCAATGGACAGATCTCTCAGTTATAGTCAATCATTTTTGCATAGGTGGCACAGTAGAGTCTACAGAACAGAAAGATCTGTTAACTGATCCTGTAACACTTCATTTCTTCACTGACTCTCTCCAACCTCCATCTTGGAAACCAGTCTGCCTACAGAGATAAATAGCCACTATAAGTGACCAGATTCTGGGATTTTGGTGGGGTGTGTCCGTAACATGCCCTACATCATCTTTCCAGATGTAGACTTTTGGAGAACTTGAAAGTTCATTGTGTTGTAATGTCTAAATGATCTTAAGAAATTGGGCCATGTGACTACTTATAGTTTGTGTTTCATCCCCACCATTCTTGTTACATCTTTTGGGGCCTGAGTGTTCTATGACCAGTCATAGCTATAGTTATATTATGGCTTTTTCTGTTGTTCTCTACATGCAAGAAACACTGTCCTCAAGACTAGTCCATAAACTGGGTTCAGGATGAACCAGGAATTCCTAACTGCAGGACACTGCTCTTATTTCTAGCTAGCTATAGTACTCCCTAAATCTGATTATGGCTTTGCCTTCACTTATAGGCTAAACATACTGTAAATTGGTACCAGGCTTGAAAACAGCTGGACAAAACAGTGTGTAAACATTTTGACTTGATTGTCTGGTTTTTAGGGTTTCCAGGCCAGGGCTTTTCCTCACCTTGAAATTTCAGCACCAGGGCATGAAACCTTGGGGTGCCACAGGCCCTGCTGATGTCATTAACCATAATACCTTAAACATCAACCATACTTTTACAGAATATGCCATTCAAATCAAAACTACCACGTCAGGCAAATAAAGAAAATAGGTATACACATATACCTTTCAAGGCAGTGTTCTCACCAAGGGAATGCTGAGGTCTGGAGAAGAGTGACTAGCCCAGGGAACTGGGAAACGTAGTTTTATAAGGGCTAAAGACTTGTTTTCATCTGGCCAGTGCACTCCCTAAGATGGCAGGCTGGGTGTCCCCTGCCATTTTAGGGATGATTGTTCGGTCATAGCCAAAAGCTGGCTCCAAACTTCTAACATTTTGGACTTGCTTGTCTTTTGACCAGACATTCTACCCAGCAGATAACTATAAACAACCAAAAAATCACACTTACTCTGCCAGACATATTAGTTAGCAGCAGCACAACATATTTCTCTGCCTTCACCACCTACTCAGTTTCCCAAAGAGTTACATATAATGATTCTCAAAATTTGCTTCATTCTCCTAAACATCTGAAATGTTCACAAGTTATTATGTGTGGGGGAAGAAAGACTGAACAGAAAACTCAGTGGCTTACAGAATAAAAATCTGTTATTTGAAAATGCTGCCCAGCTTGACTGTTAACAGGGATGGAATATATTTTGCCTAACTAGAGTGCCATTTCAAGTAATGCATTTTCTAAATAAGAAAACATAATAGCCTAATTCAAAGGTAGAAATCTTGTGGCCAGCCAAATATCACTGGACTACTGCTTCCAACATCCATCACCATAAATTATCCTTGCAAGGGCTGCTGGGACTCACCATCTTGCAACATCTGGAGGCCTGTACAATTCCAAACCCTGGCCTATACCTACTGTTAGTTCCAACTAGAGGAGACCTATTGAATCAATGTAATTCATGTAAATGTTGATGTACTATTCAGCAGTTAATTCATTCATTCTATTTTTTATTGCAACTAGCAATTGAATATAGCGTATTTTCACATCTGCCATGTTCATGTTTTAGATATCCTTTCTTAAATCAATTCCAAGATATAAACTGGTTTATTTCCTTTGCTTTTTAAAATAAATACAGTGTTTGGCTTGCTAATATGATTAGGAAAAAAGGTTTTTTTCTTGCCTTCATCAATAGTCAAAATAGTTTTCCTATACTAGAGATACATATTAGGCAAATCATCCTTTATTCTTCTTGTGTGGTCTGCAATTCTGTAATCAAACACTATAGCAGAGAACAGGTATGCTTGTAGTAGGTATAAAATAGAATTTTTCTGTTAACCATACATCTCTAAGCACTGGAAAGCAACTCAGTATAAGAGAAAGATCTTGCCTCCTGCAAGAAGGCTCATCCAGTGATGCTCTTTCAGTGATGCTATAGCAACACATGCTAATACTTTCTGTGCTGGTGAATCAATTCAGTTTTTGTTCACTGCAAGTCTGAATGGCTGTCAGGAACTTGAATTCATTGAGAAATGTAGGTCATTGTCTTCCAGTCTCACTATGGAGTCTTCCTGTGAAACCGAAACATGCAGTGGCACTTATAAAAGAAAGAATAGAAGTGGATAGGGGACAAAGATGTATGTGTAGAATACATCTGATATTTCACACTGGTCTATTTAATTTCCACTGGGGTTTTTTTGTTTTGTTTTTTTCTTGATTGAGAAGTGGAAAGTCCCAAATATTTGAAATGTTTTTCTTCCATATTTTGTTTCTCTCAAGAATGAAGGAGTATTGCAGGGCTAAAAGGTGTGTTTTAATTGGTCAGGGGTACTGATATATCTCTTCAATATTGGGACAACCAACCATTAAGCAGTATTAGGCTCTGGAAGTAATAGTCATACCCAGATGGCCTTTAGTTTGTCATATATATTACATAATTTATTGAAAATGTGCTGAGCCTGCCCTGTGGCATCTGGTCCGCCTACCTCCGATGGGCAGAGTGAGGTGGCTACTTAAGGCACCTGATTTGATGGTGGTGGTGGTGGTGATTCTCTTTGCTCCCCAATGCACTGTCCATTTTTAAAAACTGTACTGTCCTTTTAAATTGTAAGCCGCTCTTAGCCCTAGTTTTGGTGGGGATTCAAATAAATATATAATTATAATAATTTAGACACTGTTTTATTTGAATGGACGATGTGCCTGTGCTGATAAAGAATAATCCCTTTGCCAGTTTTCTAAGAACTTGCTTTGATATTTGCATTAGGGATCCACTTACTGTATCAGCGCCACCACTCTACTTCAAAGATGTATGTGTGCTCAGTAATGTGCTTTGCCCTTTGGAAAAACTAATCAGTTAAATTTGATCCTCTTCAATGTTGACATGACTTGCAGCCACAGAACTGTCACAGTGCATTTCAATTAGGTTTGATTTCCTTACCTAAAAGGTCTTAAAAGCTAATTGCCACAGAGTGCCTTTGTCTTCCTCTTACAGAGAAAGGCATGATTATTTAGTAGGTTGGGGAGGGGAATACACAGGGTTTGTGCCACATTATTGTCGCTAAGTATAAGACACATCGAAAAGAACAAGAGTCATATTACCTTCTGATTCAAGATGATGGAAACGAGTGGGAATATCATTTTTAGCATTTGCCTGGGAATAAAGTTTTGTGTGAGTGTCCCAACTTTTGTGGTGGAGTAGAGAGACATGAGGCTCTGTGACCAACACCCTGTTAGCATACACAACATAGGGCCAGAGCTAGGAAAGGTTATTTTTTTTAGATCCAGAATCCCTCTACTATGGCCACTGACATATTTTAAAAAACAAACCAAAATTCTTTCAAGCTCTGATAGGGGTATAAGAAGAGCCTGGCTGGATCAGAATAAAAGCTTGTCTAGTCCAGTATTTGTTTGCAAAGTGGTGAACAAATTGGCTATGGAAAAACCACTAGCAAGACATGAATGCAACAATATCCTTTGAATTTATCCTACACTCCAGCAATGAATATGTTGCGTATCAGGAGGGCTGTGCCATTATAAGGCAAGACAGCATTCCATGTAGCCTTGGTATTGCTTCCCACCCATGAGTCCCAAACAGCAATGTTTGTTTAGCTTGAAGTGGACAACTGTGGAGCCAAATGTTCAAGCCCAACATCTATTGAAGGCCACACTATGTCCCCAAGTAGCAAAACAAAAAACCTAAAAAGTCTCGAATTGAAATCTGTGTTCTTTTTATGCTACACAATTATAGCACTATGATTCCACTTTAACTATCATGGCTTCATCCTGTGGAATCCCAGAATGTGTAGTTTAACAAGGCACTAGAGCTCTCTGGCTAAGAATTCTAGATACCCCCCCCCCCCCCAATTGCAAAAGCCAGGATTCCATAGAGTGTTGCCATTTCAGTTAAGTTGGAATCAGAGTGCTATAATTCTATAGTGTGAAAGGACTGGACATCCATTTTTTTATTTTTGGTTTTTTGGGGGGCTTTGGAGGTCTGAGACTTTTACTCCAGCACTCTAAAATCAAACAACAAATCCTTGATGCCTGGGAAATCTCCAGGAGTGGGAAGATGTTTTTGTTGTTGTTGAATTTTTAAAATTTTTCAGCTTTAGAAAAACATTACAGCCATGGAGGGCATATGCCCAGAGACTTTTTACTGTGTATAGTTTTCTTTCTTTACCAATTAAGCATCAGTTTTGTGTATTTTCTATACATGGTCAAGAGGACTAGGAATATCACCTTTAAAACAAGAGCAGGCCTGAATATCATGTTATTGTAAGTGTCACTGGAAGCCTCTTCAAGACTAGCGTACTCATGATTCAGTCTTATGGCTAGCACAAAACACAATTAGATCAGCTTCACAGCCAGAGATGTGTCTGCTGTGGTGCCATTTCTCTTGATTTTTTGATTATTAATTAATTACTCACTGTGCTCTGCTTGTATTCAGTATTATTTATTTGTGATGAAAGACATCCCTGCCTCTCCACCAGCTTTTGTTGGATAGATCACTCTATGGGAAGAACTGATTTTTGATAGTGTTGGGGGTATATTTACTATTTCATGAACCTGTCAATGTCAATTAGCTTAGTAATTTTCTGAATATGGGGTCCTTTTTATGTCTTTTGTTTGTTTGTTTGTTTTTGTTCAAAGCATCCTCTATTACAATGGAATGAATAGCAGCTCTGTAATGGCCTTATATAGAATAAATGGGTCAGTTTAGCCAATTATAGCAATTATTTATACTTAACAAGAT
Source organism: Sceloporus undulatus (assembly GCF_019175285.1). NCBI lineage: Eukaryota > Metazoa > Chordata > Lepidosauria > Squamata > Phrynosomatidae > Sceloporus > Sceloporus undulatus. The sequence goes on from NC_056526.1 coordinate 56,358,992, forward strand.
TTTTTCAACATTCTACAAAGTATTCAGTATTTACTGAAACATACTGTTTCAAACTGCTGTGTGGCTTTCATTTTCATATGATACAGTCTTAGATGTTGGGAGGCAAAAACGCAAGAATATCCACTGCATAAAGGCACTGTCCTTTTGATTTCTTGGTATATCAGAACATTGATAAATATTACATTGTATTATAGTTCTTTCCAGGCGCTAGAGTAAAATGTATCCAGCTAATCCTGACCCTGTCCCTGTGTGGAAGGGTGTAACATTAATATAATGGCGAACATTTCAGTATTCTCGAAAATTTTGAAAATCTAACCTAAGAAGCTTGTCAGGAACTTTTACTTTGGTTATTTAACATTAATTATCTTCTGAAAGTATCATCCAGGTAAGAAATAAAGCTCCATTGCTATATTGCCATTTGGCTGGGTCCTTGGTTAAAGAGACACTCTTTGATGTGGTACAAACCTCTGATCCTTCTCTGTTCAGCTGGCAGCATCTAGCTTATCTGTGTACATTAATTTCTCCTAAATTTCATTGGAGAAAAATGAGTCAGCAAAGGTTAATAAGGAGAGATCAACAATACAAAGACTGCACAGTTGAAAACTTGGGAATTTTTTTTAAAAAATACATTCTTTTGAAAAGTACAGTCCCACATCATGATAGCTGCCCTGTCTTTCTTCCTTCATTATCAGAAAGCTTTTCTTTTAAGAAAATTGAAAGTAATGTAACTTTATAAAATTCAACAAAATAAAATAAATTTACAACCTGACAAAGTTGGTTAGCAAAACATGTACTCCATATATACTCATTTTTTCTAGCTTTCAAATTAAGATGTTCCAAAGACTGACATGAGAACTAAGTGGGTGAAGATTATATCTGTTTCTATTAATAAAAGGGGGAGAAATGGAAACCTATCTGTAATAAAGGAGTAATCATGGAGTTCATTTCTTGAGTCACTGACCTGTTGTGTCAGTTTTTTCATGAGAGCAAGAGGCCACAACACCTCATATCAACACTCCAAACATAAATTGTATAGAGCTTTCCATTTGCTGGAGAAGAATATTAATGTTGTTGTTGTTTTTTACTAACAACTTACTTTGCCGGAAGAGATCCGTCTTATTACCATTCTGGATGCTTTCAAGAAAGTGCTGAAGACAGATCTCTTCCAGTGAGCCTACCCACCAAACCTACTGTAAAACATCTCATCTTTGTTAGTATTGTATGTTTTTATGGAGAGTCGACTAATTATATTGTATGGATAGTAATGTATATTTTATGCTATGTAGCTGACATGTTTTTATTACTGAAATATGCTGATTGCTGTAATCCCACCTCGATCTGCAGGGAGAGGCGGGAAATAATTTCTATTATTGTTGTTGTTGTTGTTGTTGTTGTTCTATAAATGAAGACAGTAAACCCTGTACTGGCAGACTATTTCTTTGGTGTGTTTTGGGACTGATTTAGACTGAAATCTAAACTACCATGATCTGGAGCCAGTTCAGGGGAAGGGAATTTCCATGGCTGCTTTTAAAATGAGACCTTGAATCCAATTACAGATCTCTAACTTCTCATTTAGATTGGAATATGAGGTAGCGAAGGATTAAATCCATTTGTTAGTTCTCACTGGAATAAAACTACTGAATCGACAGGACTCAGTTTCCATTCATTCAATAGGTCTCCTATTTTCTCCTATTGACAAAAGGGCAACACTGATATGAAATGTCACAAGAGTTCTAGTCTGAATGTATTCTTGTATGAATTGACCTTACTAAATGTACACTTTAAGTTCAAGCTATTGATTGTTGGGTTGTGCGTGACCTCAGGAAGCCCTATCAATTCCCACTGTGTCAACAGCAAGTGAGAAAACCAATTATGTCTGGGAGATGCATTGGTTAATCATTGTGCTGATTTGCTTTTCTTATGTAGGAACTTAGGAGTTAGGTGCCAGCCATCATCTAATAAAGTTTTCTCATAACTAGTCCACATCTTTTAGAAAATAAAACAAAAAAATGTGTAACAAAAATGTGTTACAGTAAACAAATATATTGAGCATTTCACCCTTTGTTTCTTTTTATTATTATTTTGCTGGGGAAAATACCCACAAATATTGTGGTTAGGTTTTGTGAGTCTTCACCAGTGTTCTCATGCTGCTGTGAATGTGATTTCAAGTTTACAGTCATTGTACTTAATTTGGCTTAGAAAATTTAATTCTGATTGTGTTTCAGTCATATTCCACATATTCAATATATTTCCTCAAGGGGAAAGAAGTATAAATTCACTTACATTGTTTGGGAAACAAAATATGACACTGTAAAATAGGAATAATGCAAGGGAGGACTATTTGTGGGCATTAGTGAATTGAAAACACATTTTGCTATTTCTTTACACATATTTATTTCAAAATCTGTTTTCAGTTAACTGAACACATTATTCATTCAAGAAGCATTGCTGTCTTGTTTAAAAGTTAAGTGCATTTGTCTTTTCACAGCAGACAAGAGGTTCAAAATATTAGCAATAGAAAGGTTCAGAAATTAATGTAGATGACAAGGATTACATGGAAGCATATTGCCAATGACCATATTTTCATAGAATGGTAGACCAGGATTCTGAAGAAGATTCCACTTGGTTTCTCCTACAAGTTTGAGTACTTAAACAAACCAGAAATGTTAAGTTTTGTGGGTTGTCCACCCTAGTGATCCTGGCCTGTTGTTCCATTTACAAGCCAGAATAAAAAAAAACAAGGTTTGCCCTTGTTTGGAAACAGTGGGCTAGAATCAATGTTTATAACAGTATACTAAAGAAACTGCTTCTGTTGTGGTAACCTTTTATTCCAGAAGAAGGAGCCTAGCCAGTATGAACAGATGAACAGGAGCTGACAGCTTCTTTACGATATGCCAAAATTCTCTAGAATCCTGGCTAAAATTCTAGAATTCTCTAGCATCCTGGCATACCTTGCAGGACCTGAGCAGAGCAGTAGAGGACAAGGGGTCTTGGAAATCCCGGATCAACAGGGTTACCATGACTCATGGCCAATTTTGAGGGCAGTTAACAGCAACTGTAAAAACCTTTTTAGGACCCAATGTTTTTCAGACATTTTGTCTGTGCTTGACACCCAACCCTTATTTTGAGCATCCAGCTAATTCAGCATTCTCATCTCTACAGAGACAAAGGCCAAGATCCTGTTCCCCAGTTACATACGATAAAGTTACACAAGTATTGATGGCTATGCTGGAGCACTCAATTGTGCCACTGCACATCTGATTGGACAGTGGGTAATATAGCCGTGTACATTATACAACACTTGATCTAGCTTCATTTCCACTGCTAAGGACAGCACTTGTTCTTAGGCAGTGCAACTACTTGTGCAACAGTTTGCACTAACATCATAGGGCTCACAGAACTCTAAACAAGATGCCACCTTTGTGCAACCTCCAAGAAAGTACAAGTGCTTATGTAACAGCATTTATGCCAGCCAAAACCACAAGATGATTCTGGCCTGTATAAACTAAATGTGCTCCCTCTGTTCCTCCCAATTGTGAGCTTGCCCTTTCCATGGAAGTACAACCATATCCAAAATATGTTGGACATCAGTTCCATTGACCTGAGAATCACATACCCATCTATTGCCTTTGTCTTTTCTGCATTCAGTTTAAATAGTTGTTTTTTGGTAATTATACCACACTTTGAGAACTCTCTTCACATTTCACATGTGAGAAGACAAAAGGTAAAAATGGAGCTCTATAGGCTGCCCCTTTTTGTGCTGGATTGGGGCTGCAGCAACCCAAAAGTGCTTCCTTTTTACACCTTCAAAAGGGCACCATAGCTGTGGTGGTGCAGCTATATGACGTTCAGTGCTGCATCATCTGGATGCAACACTGGAGGTGCGCCATGATGCCATGCACTATCTGGAGTGGCGCACGGCATCAGGACACCCTGGGGGCGGGGCGGAGTCGGGCGTGCATCATCAGGATGCTGTGCCCCAACTCTGCTCCCAGACTGGCCTTTCAGGCCAGTCTGTAAAGGCCCAATGTGTTTATCTGGCTGTTCCAGAAATAGTAGTATTTGCTGTCTAACCAAAGACAACAATGGGCAGAAAGACTACTAGTCCCTAGGCTTGACATGGGGCTGGGAGTTCTGAAGTTAGCTTCCTTGTACTCATATTCACTTCAGCTTGAGTAAACTCTGCCTTCATACTTTCCCACTCCGCATAAGAATGTTGAAAACTTCAGAGACAAAGACACTGGGGGAAGGGTTTGCATATCCTTCTGGAAAAGCGGACTATAAATAAAATCTATTATTATTATTATTATTATTATTATTATTATTATTATTATATCTGCCCACTTTCCTTTCTTCTCCATGTTTAGCTTTTGCTAAAGTAGACATGATGCTCACATAGGGATACTATGGTATTGTCAAGATGGCAAACAAAGGCATAACATGTCACCAGAAGAGACAAAATAACAGAGTTATTCACAATGAATAAGCACTGCTAGCAAAGTAAAAGATGTTTAATGCAAAAAGGGGCTAATACTACAGTTGCTTAGACAAACTTTGGAGGAACATTCTATTATATAGAAGAATAAGGAAGAGAAGAGATGAGGAAGACATCTGAAGAGATAACCAGTGTGGGCCAGGACTAACGTATGACATATGTTTGGAGTGGCGGTGACTTTTCATTATCCATTAAGGGGAAAGAAAGGCATATTCATCAGGCACACCATCAAACGCAGACTGGTCTACTGGTGTGATAAAAATGCCTTCAATTTAGCAGTACTCAGTATCAGCAAGCAGAGTGATAAAGAGAGACCAGACCTTAAACTGCATGGATGGGATACTACTTTTTAAAATCAGACACAAAATACTGATGCCTGCCCTATCCCTTGGCTGTGCTCCATGAGCAGAACTCAGAAATACGTTGTAATAAATAACTAGTTAATTATAATTGATTCCATTTTTCAATAGTGGAAGTATCATTACATTGCAGTTACAACTTAACAATAAATACTGTTATGCTTTTTGCATTTTTGTTACTTTTATAGTTGTGGAGGTGTGGTCTCACTAGATGGTGGAGGGAGAATGTCATATAATTCTAGTGCTTACTCTCTGTTCATGGTGTGTTGTGGATTTTGGGGTGACAACGTGGATGAGAGAGAAAATATCTTGTACCACGGTATCTTGCAGCAATCAGGATTTTTTCCCCAAAATAACTGAACACCTGTTTTAGTCCCTTGTAAGACACAGATAAGTAAGGAGATACTTTTAAATGTTTCTATAATGTTAATTCATTACTTTGGCAGCCTTGGAATTTCAAACTGGCTTTAGGACAGGCTTTGGGGTTGAGACTGCCATGGTTGCCTTGACCGACGATCTGCGTCTGAGCATTGACAAGGGGAGTGTGACCCTGTTGGTGCTCTTAGACCTCTCAGCGGCTTTTGATACTATAGATCACGGCATCCTCTTGGACCGCCTGAGGGGGTTAGGTATCGGGGGCACTGCTTTGCAGTGGTTCCGGTCCTTCCTCTCGGGCAGGTCTCAGAGGGTGCTACTCGGGGACTGTAGCTCCAGTAAGAGGTACCTCACTTGTGGGGTTCCTCAGGGGGCTATTTTGTCCCCGATGTTATTTAACATCTATATGAAGCCGCTGGGTGAGATAATACGGAGTTATGGTGCTAGGTGTTATCAGTACGCTGATGACACCCAAATATATTTCTCCGTATCTCGTTCGTCGGCCTCGAATTCCGATGGCATCTCTTCTCTCAATGAATGTCTTCAGGCAGTAATGGGCTGGATGAGGAAAAACAGATTGAAACTGAATCCAGACAAGACGGAGGTGCTCATGGTAGCGGCCCCGAAACCAAGAATTGGGTTGCAACCTCCAGTCCTGGATGGGGTCACACTCTCCTCCAGTGACTGTGTTCGCAGTCTGGGGGTGCTCCTTGACTCGTTGCTCCTGATGACAAATCAGGTAAATGCGACGGTCAGGAGTGCCTGTTATCAGCTTCGGCTGATACGCCAGCTGCGCCCTTTTCTGGAAGTAAGGGATCTCGAGACGGTTGTGCACGCGCTGGTAACCTCACGCCTTGACTTCTGTAATGCACTCTACATGGGGCTACCCCTGTGCTTGACTCGGAAATTACAGCTGGTTCAAAACATGGCAGCCAGGCTTGTCTCAGGAACATCTAGGAGAGACCACATTACTCCGGTTTTGAGGTCCCTCCACTGGCTGCCTATCAGCTTCCGGGCCCAGTACAAGGTGTTGGTTATCACCTTTAAAGCCCTAAATGGCTTGGGTCCAAGCTATCTTAGGGACCGCCTCCTCCCGTACAATCCTCCCCACGCTCTCCGGTCCTCTGGGAGGAACTTACTACAGCCTTTAAAATCTAGGCTTGCGGCGACCTCCCAGAGGGCGTTCTCTGCTGTCGCCCCCAAACTCTGGAACGACCTGCCGGATGAGATCCGTCAGATAACATCATTAGACAGCTTTAAAAAAGCGGTCAAGACGGACCTCTTCCGGCAGGCCTTTCCAGATTAACCATCCCAGCCCAGGTTCCTGATTCCCTCATTCCTCCCGTGGCCCCATCTTAGTGATGGTTGAGGATCAACAGAGGGATATCAGGGTTTTTAGTTTTTAATTGTTGTTTTTATGCATTGACATTGTGTTTTAATATGTTATACTGTTTAATACTGTCTTAAGGGGGGAGGGATAAAGTGTTTTTAATTGTCATATTTTATATTTTACTGTTGTTAACCGCCCGGATTGGTTTGCCAGAGGGCGGTATACAAATAAATATTATTATTATTAGTAGTAGTAGTAACTAAAAGTAGCCAGTTTGTTCCAAGGTACATCCTTGCACATGTTATCTGGCAGAATTCTTACAAGAACATTTGCCTAAATTGCTACATAGCATGAGGTTTGTGAGTCCATATATTCTAAAATAGTAGCATAACTAATCCTGAAATATCTGGGTTAACCATGATTGTTTAAATGACCAATATTCCTCCCACAGTGGCTTTTCTGCATATTTCTCTTTAGTGTATGGCTAAATGGTTCTATTTTTAACTTTTGTGCTTGTGAAATAGTTTGGATGAATTTCATGAGCAGAAGGATGGTGACAGATGGTGAGGGGGTGAATAAGAGTAATCCATAGCTACCAAGAGGGTATATAACATCTATCATATGGCAGCAGAGGCAGACTGACTTCCAAAACTACCCAGAATTCGCAAATGAGTACTTATGGCAAAGTATGGGACAACACCAGCCTGGCTTCCTGATTTTGTTTTTTATTTATTTTAAAGGGTTTCTGCTAAAGTAAAAGGGAAATAAATGATGATATATTTAAGCATCATTCATGCTTATGGATAACCTTAATCTGAATTATGCATAAAGGTGTAGCTGCAGGGGGAGCAAAAGGAAAACATTGCCTGCCAAATAAGAATTATGATCCATCAAACTAAATTTTCCTTCAGTCACCAAAATTCTAGAGCTGTAGTATATGAGACATAAAAGATCACTCATACCTAGGATTCTTGCATTGTCTGTGCTCACATTCCTTTAGTACTTATTATTATTATGCTTTATTTATATGGCACTGTAGATTTACACAGCACTTTACATACAAACAGTAAAGCAGATAAAAGTAATCCTGCCCATGGCATACAATCTACTTTTGCCCATCTCTCTTTTCTTTTCTCTTCTTTTTTCTTCTTTTTTCTTTTTCTTTTATTCCCTTTCTTTCTTTCTTTTTTGATGCATAAACTATATTTCTAAAATCCAAAGTTTGAAGTTACTTCAAAACTAGAAACTGGAGGACTGAAGGGCACTTTAAATGAGGGAGCAGAATTCTAATTTGAGGAGCAATACTTTCATTTTGCTTTTGCATCATGCTTTCATTTCATGGTAGGGACAGAAGGCTAATTGGGAAGGCAATGCCCTCATTTCCCTACCCCAGAATTACACCCCTGGCTACTCTCCAGTAATATTGACTAGAGTCTATTTCTTTGGGCATGTCTGCACAGGCCATTTAAACTGATTTCCCTTGCCCTTGCTGCAGATTCAACTGCACACTCAATTTGACTGCAGATTGTCTTCATAACGTTAGGTCAGTTCCATATTGAATCCAGGCCATCCATCCCTTAAGCTAGTTTAATGTATGAGGCATCCAGATGAAGCACCTTGTACCATCCACATTAGTGCCAGGTGGCACAGTGGGACACATGTGTAGACAGCCATCCAGCATCATTTAAGAGTGTCCAGGTAACAGGAGAAATTCAGGGTAGCTTCAGAGACAAAATACTCTGGGAGCAGCTCATAGTATTCTGGCAAGTGTAGACCCACCCTTCATTACCTTGGTATTGAAGCTGATTTAGGACATTCCTTTCTCTTGAATTGCCTATAACTATAAGAGATTCATCATTCATATAGATCAAGTTTAATTAATTTTTAATAAATCCTTTACTTTTCTAATTGATATTTATTTTATTTAACACATTTTATCTCACTTTTCATTTAAAAAAACGCTGCATGCATTACCATATTGTAATGTTGAAAAACAGAAAATACAAAAAAAATGAAGGACTAGAAAAATAAAACAGTGACAACAAAATAAAACTGTATTAATTAAAACCACTATAATCTGTAGAGGTAACAGAAATTCTGCAATGAAGAATTAGTTCAGTTTGATACCACTTTAATTGCCATGGCTCAGTGTTATGGAATTCTGAGATCTATACTTTTGTAAGCTGTTTAGCCTTTTCTCTCAGAAAGCCCTGGTGCCACAACAAACTACAGATCCCAGGATTCACATAGGATGGAGCAATGCTAGTTAAAATTGTATCAAACTACATTAATTCTGCAGTGTGGCAGCAGTTTAGGTTTGCAATCAGGAAAATGTTTGGGCAGACCCATAGTTCTTCATTTGGTAGCTGAATATGCCCACATTGAGAGATTGCCTGATCTCAGTAAGGAAATCATTCCACATAGTGAAACCAGAGAAGACATTCCTTTTCACCATGACTAGACAAATATCATTATGCCTCAGTAGAATAGACAGGGACATCTTGGGCTTTCAGTAGTTTATAATTAGTTTTAATGCTTTTAAAAATTGTTTTCAATTGTTTGATGATTTTACACTGTGTCCCATCCTGAGATCCTTTGATACAGGGTAACGTTGAAATCATGTGTGATTTCACAAACTGCATCTCAATTCACTGTGCATCCAGTTGTTGCTAGAAGCCATTCTCAAGCACTGGTGGCACAATGAATCTAAAGGGGGTTTGGTTCCAGCTCTAAAGGAGCTATCCATGGTGATGAGCCTTATCTCCAAGAGGTTCAGTACAGCAGGACCCCTGTATCTGTGGGACTGGTATGTATGGTATCATTTAACCACGTCCAAGGGAAAAAGTCTCTCTAGGCATCTCAAAGTCCTCCAGTGTAACCCATGAACCGCAGTTTCGCTTATCCATGATAACCATTGGAATGGATGCACCATGGATACGAAGCTTAATGTTATATTTTCACTAGCTGAACCCAGGACAAATTCACTTGTTTGACAGGGAGCCATCAGCTGGTACTGCTCTCATATCTTCCATGTCTGAATCTGAAAAACATTTTAGCTCTACTGCTCTTCACATTCATAACCAGCATGGGAAAAGCATCAGGAAAAGCAACAAAAATGGTGGCTGGAATATAGATTTGAAAAGTGCATTTCTACAGCACAGCTAACCACTGCTTCCTTTTACAGTTTAGGCTTTGTTGTTATTAACTAGCATGACGTCAACTGTGACTTATGGTGACACTATGAATGAGAGACTTCTAAGATCTCCATTGTAGCACCAGAGCTCTCTGACAGGGAAGGCTAAATGTCTCACAAAACTACACTTCCCAGAATTCTCTAGCATTGAGTCAGTTTCAGACTGATATTGTGCAAATTAAATATCTCCTACAGGAACCAGGAGTAAATTGCATTCTCTGTAAGCTCTATGACAATTAGTAACATTCAGCTCATTAGCTGTAATAAAGTCAATATGTGTTCACAATCCTAGAAGCAGCTGAAAGAGTTTTTTCTACAGTTGTTGCTTGTTTGCAGCTAACATAGTCTTTCTAGCCCTATATATGAGAGTCTGTTGTTAAGAGGGATGTGAGAAAGTCTTCATTTTAATTTCATCACATTTCTGTACCTCTCATCTACATCCCCACTCCATCCTTTGTTTATATTAAATTGCAAATGTTTGTTTTCTTACTGCATGGAAATTGTACAGATTTTTGTATACATTTCCTATAACATTTATCTCCCCCATTTCCAACATATATGCTTTTCCTCACTGACTATGCATGTTGATTTTTCAGAAAACAGATCTTCTATTGTAACATTTATAACCACGCACAATTTTAAAACATGTGCATGATTTTGTCCATTTGAAGTACATCTGAGTCTGAACAGATATGAAATGTCTAATTTTAGTGAGAATCCCAAAAGTGCCAACATTATTTTCTATTCTTAGATGTTAAGGAAAATAATAATGTCTGATTTTATGAGAGTGTGTTTTGCACTTTTGATTAAGAGAACAACCAGGTTTACTCAAATAAGTAGCTGCCCAGAGGATTGTTATACTCATAAAGCACAGAGAATTGTTCTTTGTGTGATTTTGCTCTTTGCATACCATTTGCACCACTCCAGTGGGCATCCTTGACTCGATATTGTCTTTCTTAACTTCCATAGTAATTTTAAAGTAAGGACCATAAGCAGTTTTGGCTACACATTTCTTTCAATGAGGATGGAGTAATTAGCTTTTGGAGGTTGTTTGCTGCTGTTGAAATAATCAATACCAAAGACTGAAGTTCTGTAAAGTAAAAAATGTCATAATTATGTGCCTAATGTTAAGCAGATAGGCTGCATTTAATGCATTCAACTGAATTTTAGTTCAGTATGCATGCAGAGGGGGTTACTTAGAAAGGGAGAATTGCCAGAAATTTGGGACACTACCCCACTTATGCAAAAAGCCTTTTTTTTCATAATCCTACCATATTTTTTGCAAATGTATTTTCTTTTTCTTTTTTCAGGAAAAAAAATTCTTATATATAAGTAATGTCTTGAATATATTTTAATGATAATTTCTGGTTTCTTGGACAGAGACATTTACATTTCGCAACACTAATAGGAAGCCTAAACGTGTAAAAAGAAACATTAACAGCAGTGTTCAGGGTGTGAAATTTCTCCATTATTAGAAAGGGTTAATAGAATTTGAATGTTGCAAATACAAAATTGTTTAATTCTCAGTGGAGGAAATGAAACTTACCCTAATACGTAGTTGACCTAATTCCCAGTCTTCTTCTGCCTTCTCAATGAACGAGTCTCATAACATTATATCTGTCTAATGTTCAAGATTGTATTATAAATGTAATGCTGACCATTCAAGAAAGCTGTTTTTAATCTCTCTTTCATTCTCAAATTCTGCTTCATGCTTATTTCATTTTGGTCTATTCTAAGTGTGCTTGAAAATATATTTTTAAATTTTTTATATTTTATTATTTTAAAAAATAATTACAAAGAAAAGAAAAAACACAATACATTCCACAATACATACACTACTAAACATCTATACAAACCTTTCCTAAATAAGCACACTTACTTATTAAGCTAAAATTTCTTTCTCTACTATTTCATTCTCTTCTGATATGCCACATCACAAAAGGACATAAGACAGAAAAATAAAAAATCTTCCCTTCCTTTGAACTGAAGAAGTGAGAACTTTTTATACGACTTTCCTTTAATTATCTTTAAACATAATCTCATCACCATTCTATTAATTCCCTATATATTTTCCAAGTTTTGACTATACTGTATACACATCAATAAACATTTCATTATTTTATATTTCTTCTATTCTACATATATATTTCTCACTGTCATCCTTTAGTTACATTCACCCATTCTATATATAACATTATTATTTCCAAGATCTCTATTTGATTATTCCTAATCTATGTATTTAGTTCTCCTTAATCCACCTCCTTCTTTTGCTCAATATAATCAATGACTGGTAACCATTATATTTCTGCCTTATTATTATTTCCATCCTTTAACAGATATGTTAGCTTGTCAGAAATTGCCATGTCATTTAATTTGCTATACCATTCATTAATTGTTGGGATTCTCCTTACATTTCCATCTTTTTGCAAAGACCATTCTGTCTGCAACCACCATATAAAATATTATTTTACCATACTGTTTTTCTATACTTTCATCTGCTACCATACCCAGTAGAAGCAGCATTATTTCAAACTTTATTTTAATATTTAATATGATTTCTATGTATTTCCATATGTATTTGCTTCCAGACTTTTTTTGCTCTCTTACATTCCCATCACATATGTAAAAATGGTCCCAACATTTCCTGTGCAATTCCAATATTCTATTTTCCCATTTTTTGTATATTTTACATAGTTTTTTCTGGTGTAAGATACCAAGTATATTGTATTTTATAATAATTTTCTTTAATATCAGTCTTTTATTCCAATTCTTTTCCCAATCATCTAATAATATTGGTCTTCCTACATCCTAGGCCCAGGTTATCATAAATTGTTTTATTGTCTCATCTTCCATTTCTAGATTCACTAATAATTTGTATAATTTAGATATTTTATGGTGCAAATCACTAATTGTTAATTTTGCCAGTGCGGTTTCTTCTTTTTCAATTTGTGATATTTTAGAGTCTAATTTATATCTTTCCACAATTTGCATATAGAGAAACCAATATCATTTCAGACCTTCATCTATTAGTTCCTCCATTGTTTTGATTTTGTATTCTCCCTTTTCCAAGTTTAACAAGTCAGCATATGATACCCAATCTATTTCTTTCATCTTTTCTCTTCTAAAAAAGGCCTTGTTAATTGATGTCCACTTAGGAATTTTTTGTGTAACAAATGGTTTATATTTTGTCCAAATTCTAAACAGGAATTTCCTTATAAAATGGTTGTTGAAACTTTTATTTGCTTTAATTTTATCATATATTAGATATGCATGCCACCCAAACACATTATCAAACCCCTCCAATTGTAAAGGTTCATGATTTTTAATTTGTATCCAATCTTTTATCCACTCTAGGCAGCATGCTTAATAGTATAATTTGAAATTTGGTAAGCCTAAACCTGCTTTTTCTTTTTTATCTTGCAAGATTTTCATTTTGACCCTTAGTTTTTAATTGTTCCATGCAAAAGTGGCTATATCCCTATCCCAAATTTTAAATGGCTTATCGTTTGTAATAATAGGCCGGGCCTGAAATAAAAAGAGTAATTTTGGAGTAATATTCATTTGTATTACCGAAATTCTTCCTAACCAAGAAAGTGTTAGATTGTCTCAATTTTGTAAATCTTTCTTTATTTCTTTCCACAGTTGATCATACAGCGCACCCGCGCCATATGCGGCCGCGCCATACGCGGCCTTGAGCATACGCGCTCAAGCCGCTGGGCACACGCGGGGCAAAAGGGGTGGCGCATCCCATTCAATTGAATGGACGCGCGCGCCCATTGCACCCCACGTGCACCTGCGCCGCTGCGCCACTGCGCACGAGCCCCATTGTTTCCAATGGGGCTTGAGCATAGGCGGAATTCGCCTTACGCGGCGGGATCCGGAACGGATCCCCCGTGTAAGGCAAGGACGGACTGTAGTTATTTCTAAACAGGTCCGAGTTTTGCCTTGTAATATATATTCCTAAATATTTAATTTTTTCCTTTATTTCACAACCGTATGCTTAAAAATATTAATGAGCAACATAGCTAGTGGAAATGACAAAATATAACAAGAATCCAAACTAATGTGTATGTTTAGATTTGTTTATGAACCATGGTATGCTTCACATAGCTTTCTTCTTCCCTGGTTAGGACATGTCTCCAAGCAGAGCATATTGCTAGATATGGAGAAACCACTGTAGACATTAAAACTGTCAATTCTTTCTCTCTGTGTGTTTGTGTGGTGTATGCCTTCAAGTTTTCTGTTGATCTATGGCAACCCCATGAATTTCAGAGGTGGTTTTCCTCTGAAATATAGCCCATAGCACCTGGTATTTGTTGGTGGTCTCCCACCTAAGCACTAACCAGGGCTGATAATGTTTAGTTTCCAAGATCAGAAAGGATCTGGTGTCTTTAGGGAATTTTCCCCTTCACTACCATCCTCCAAGAGTGAGCCTTGAGTTAATAAGGTGCCTGCAGGAATCACCTGGATGATAAATTATCAGATCATACCTATCATTGACAATTTGAATTTTTCTCTTTAGGGGTTTCTGCAAAACACCATAGTAAGTGACAGGAACTTGCTTTGTGTCCAAGTTGCTTGCAAAGAATCAAGAGAAGACAAAGCCATGTTACAGAGCCTTTATCTCTCCTTCCCCCACTCCAAGATGAATTCTTGAGTAATGCTTAGGATCTTGATAACGCTTTCAGATTCTTATGAAGTCATTGTTACCTATTTGTATTGTTCATTTTATTCTAAAAGGAACTAAGCATTTATGAATTTCTCTCTGCTTTGTTCTTGAATAATCGGAATTCAAAACTGGTGCTGATTTAATTATTTTGCCTAGTCAGTAGGTTCACCTTTTCTGTGCTTTGGACATGGTTTTTAAGTAGTCTAAAAGAAATCTGGAAGGGAGATTTATCTTTCTCTTTCAATAAAAGCCATTAGCCTGTATTCCCATGTGTCTGGGAATTATGAAATTGTAAGTAGTAAGTATATTAATAATATGAATGGTGTGCTGGCTGATCGGTAATATAGACAAAGGATGCCTTAAAATTGGTCCTACGTCACAAGGGTTTAACTAATAGCCACAGATTGCTTTTCTTCAATATACAGTGGACCCTTGTTATACACTGGGGTTTGGTTCCAAGATCCCCTGTGGATAACAATATCCATGGATGCTCAAGTCCCATTAAATATAATGACATAGCAAAATGGTGCCCTTATAAAAAATGGAAAATCAAGGTTTGATATTTGAAATTTATACTTTTTTTGAACATTTTCAAACCATGGATGCTTGAATCTATGTATTAAAAATCCGTGTATAAGAAGGGCTGACTGTAAGTGCCTAGTTCCCTTTTAATGCTACTTAACCAAGTGGTCTTCACCTTTTCCTAAGGCAGCAAATCCCAATTCATAATGTGTTGTGTGAAGGAGTAGCATTCCCTATTGTGTGTCTGGTACCTATAGGTTTTTCTTGCCTATCTCTGACCAATAATAATCTCAAATATAGTGTGCCTTCCCCCTTTCATATGGAAATCATCTCCACAGTTTCTCTTCATTCTAGTTCTGATGAACTGCAGAAACAGCAGGCACTTGAGGTGTATCCCAAAGGAACCAGTCTCAGCAGTTCTGGGACCAGTTACGCCAGCAGTGACTGTCCAGGGACTGAATGGGAATTGCTCTCTTTCTCTGTTGGCTTAGAAACCGGTGTATGAGTAGAGTGACTCACACCTTGATGAGAAAAATGAGACAATCAGTGTCTCGTGCATGGATGCGGAAACAGCCACATCTGAAAAAAATAGAGGACCTAGAAAATTATCAAAGGTACAATGTCAACTTTCTTTTTTCTTATGAACAAATGGAAGAAATTAGTATAGTTGAGATGATGGTATGTACAAACTTGAAGGGTGGGAGGTCTGGTTCTTAGAAATTTAAGTTCTTCAATTTTATATTTAAATGACAGCCCACTTTTTGATTTAATTACTGAGTAACTTGAATGCAGTATTTTACAAGTAGCAGTTATTTACCTTTTCCAATATTTACATGTCTAAAGATTGCAAACTAGAATCTGAAAATGGTAATGCTATCCCATTACATTTATATGTCATTTATAAGTAGAAGGCTGTCATTAAAGAAATACATAACTGACTGGCTGACTGAATTTCTGATTTCCCTATATGAACCTGCCCAAGCTCTGAGATCTTGGGAGGAAGGAGGGTTTTTTTCTTGGTCTTGTGACCGTCACAGGTATATTTGTTGAGAATTTGCAAGGGTGTCTTCTTGATGGTTGCTCTTAAGTTATAGAACTCCCTTCCATGGGTAGTTAGACTAGCCCCTCTCTGCTTTCCTTCTGCTGGCAGGCAAAGGAGTTTTATATAGGACCAAAACACAGTGTAGAAATCATCCAGTTTAAGAGTGCTTTAACTGCCCTGGCTCAGTGCTAGGGAATCCTGGGAACTGTAGTTTATTGTGGTACCAGAGCTCTCTGACAGAGAAGGTTAAATGTCCTACAAAACTACAGTTCCCTGAATTCCCTAACAGTGAGCCAGGGCAGTTAAAGCGGTCTCAAACGGGATTATTTCTGCAATGTGTTTTGGACCATACAGAGGCTTTTCACCATTAACTGGTTTGTACTGTAAGGTCTTTGCAATAATAAAACATTTCTTTTAGGCATTAACCCGAATTCTAAAAACTCACTTTTTTGCCTCACAGTTTTAGGAAAAAACAAATTTTCATACACGTGTGTCAGGATTGGAGTGAAATCAGGTTGGGTGGATGAACTGGAGGTTGGGACTAGTCTGTCACGTTTGATCTGTATCACCATGCTGTTTTTTGAAATGATCAGGCATAATAACCAAAGGCAGGCTGCTGAAATTAAGACATATTTAGTATTTTATAAACTTTTTTTTTACATGCAGTCATCCCTCTGTATTTCTGGGAGTTGGGACACTTGTCCATGTGTGTGCTTCCTCACTCATTTGCTATCTCACTTGTTCAGTTTAGGGGGAGGAAGAGGGAAAAGGTAGCCCAATCTGCTATTAGCTCCATTAACTCCAATACACCTTGTGAAAATAAAGCTGCCTGTCTCTTTCACTGCAGTTGCCAGCAATGGGGTGCTTTACCCTGGTTGCTGCTGCCTCATCCCCAGCTGAGCCCAGCCATGAGATCAATGATAAGATGGTAGATTGGGGTCCCCACTCACCTTTGCTTGACTTCAGAGCAACATTGGCAACAGGGCTCTGCTGGAAACGGCACAGCAGCAACTGGAGTAAAGGGCTGCACTACCTGGAACCACAAAGAAGGAGATGGACAGCTTCTATCCTGTATTTGTGGGTTTTTTTTTTAAAAAAAAAACACATTTGAAAAAATAAATCAACAGATATTCAGGGGAGAGGTGACATTTAGACTTCCCTCCCTTACATATGATCACACATGACTAGTAAGTGAAGGACTGGATGGAGTAGGCAACCAAAGAGAGTACAAGCTGGCAAGATTGACAAGTAAGCAATAAGTCTGTTGATAGGTTTTCTTCATGCAGGGAGGAAAAGAAGTGCATCTCTTTTGTATCAATATGATTTGGGGTATGGGAAATGTGTGGCAGTCAGTACAACTTGAGTCCAGTTTATTTTGAGTAGGTAAGGCACTAACAGAGTCACTGTAAGGTCACTGTCAGGAAAATGTGAGGGGAAGCTGAATTTTTTTTCATCTGTGTAGACAACCCCTCGGAGGCAGACAAGAAAGAAAGAAAGAAAGAAAGAAAGAAAGAAAGAAAGAAAGAAAGTACACAGGGGATACCCCTCTAGGGAGGGGAGAAATTCCCAGCCACAAGTACTTGGAAGTGTATGGCATACAAAAGAACTATAAGGAACAATTCCCACGAATATACAGTACAAGTATAGTTTTGGAGTCTCTGTCAATAATCTTGAATTATTGGAGGAGGGTGAATGCTTTTTCCATCTTCAAAAAGCAAAAAAAAAGAGGACCTGACCAATCAGATTGACATCAGTACCAGGAAAGATTCTAGAACAGACTGTTAGATGATCTGTGAGTATTTAGAAAGGAAGGCTGTAATTCCTAAGGACCTGCATAGGTTTCCTCAAAGACAAGTCATGCCATACTGATCTTACCTCTTTTTTGATAGAGTTACACGCTTGGTTGATCATTGAAATGCTGTTGATGTAGTACTTCTTGATTTCAGTAATGCTTTTAGCAAGGTCTCCCATAATATTCATGTTGACAGGCTGTTAAAATGTGGGTTAGACATTGCTACTATTTGGTGGACTTGTAGCTGGTTGACTAACCAAACCCAAGAAGTGCTCACCAATTATTCCACTTCATCCTGAAGTAGCTAGTGGGGTGTCTCAGGGTTCTGTCTGCATCCAGCCTTATTCAACATCTTTATAAATGACTTAGATGAAAGCACACTTATCAAATTTGAAAGCATGCTTATCATATTTGCAGCTGACATCAAATTAGAACTGGCAGCTAATAACCCAGAGGACAGAATCAGGATTAAAAATTACCTTATCAGATTGAAGAGCTGGGTCAAAACTAACAAAAATGAATTTCAACAGGGATAAATATAAGGTACAGTATTTTAATAGGAAAACCAAAATGCACTAAGATAGGATGGGTGACATTTTGTTTGAGAACAGTACAGGGGAAAAGGACAAGGGGTCTTAGTAGATGAAAAGGTAAACATGAGTCAACAGTGTGATGTGATGCCAAAAAATCCAATGCATTTGTGAGATGCATCAACAGGAGTATAGTGCCTGGACTGAGAGAAGTAACAGTGCTCTCTATTCTACTGTGGTCTGACCTCACCTAGAATACTACATCCAGTTCTGTGATCACAGTTCAAATATAATGAGTGTAATGCACAGTGTGTGTGTGTAGGGGGTAAGATCAGTTTGGCATGATTTGTTTTTGAGGAAACCTATACAGGTCCTTAGGAATCACAACATTCTTTTCTAAGTGCTCACAGACAATTTAAAGTCTCAGGGTGGTACATGTCCAGAGGAGCCAAGTGGTAAAAGGTATTGAAATGAAGCCCTCTTTGGAATAGCTTAGGGAGCTGGTATATTTAGCCTGGAGAAAAGACTGAGAGATGGCATGATAGCTATCTGAAGGGATTTCATGAGGAAGATGGAGCAAGCTTGTTCTTTGCCGCTCCTGAAACTAGGATGTCATCCAGTGGATTCAAATTACAAGAAAAGAGATTCCATTTAAACATTAGGTGACATTTCCTGATAGTAAGAGCTGTTTGAGAATGGAAAGGACTGCCAGGGAAAGTGGTGGATACTCCTCCTTTAGCAGTCATTAAAAAAAAAGGTAGATGGCCACCTCTCAGTAATGCTTTAGTTATGTATTCATGCATGATGGGGGATTGGATTAAATGGCCCTTGTAGTTCCTACCAGCACTATCATTATATATATGGATTATTTTACCTCACAAGAAACCAGGGGTGGGATGAAAAGTGGAACACAGAACCTGGTGAATGAAAAGGTGCATAACTCAATTCAGGCAAGTCCTCTCTGATTGCCTGCTAAATACCTTTTGCAGCCTCTCTTCTTCCTTCAGATATTGCACAAATTGATCAAGGGATTCAAAATCTTCATCTCTGAAGTAAATTGGGTGTTTGCAGTAACTTATTAATGCATAACCAAAATGGGAAGGGAATACTTCAGATGTAACTTGGAAGGGGGAAAATGGTATAAATCAAAGCCAAAAACAATTCATCTGTATATTGAAATGAGATCCCTGCTTTTTCATTCACTTTCTTATCTGCTAAGTTCACACAGCAAAAGGGCAAAGTATAAAGTAAACAAGTACAAATGGAACATAGTTAATTAATGTTTGCACATGGTTTCCACAGACTTTAGCTCCACATGATATTCATGCAGGTCTGTAATTTATTGTGTTAAGGGAAACAGGTTTGTGAAACTGAACGATGCTATAACAGCAATCTTGGCAGGAGGGTGTGTGTAGAAAAGATAACTGTCTGAAGCATTTTTCCTCTTAAGCATTTTTAAAGTATCACTGCTGTTGTGAAGAGCCACTCTGTGCTTATTTTGAATACATTTAAACTCTAACTGAAACTGAGGAGCTCAAGGTTTGGGAAGATGTTTTTATATTTCATTTGCCTTTGTGCAGAATGGTTTAGAATTAATAGCCACCCACCCACTACTATGTCTATGCTTGCAACTGGGGAATAAGATTTCATATGTCTAATGAAGTGGCTGGGGTCCACAAAAACTTATGCCAGTCTTTCCCAACTTCATTCTCTCTAGTTGTGTTGAACTACAGATTCCACCATCCCCAGCTAGCATGGCCATTAGCCATGCAGTGCATGTCAGGGCTGTTGTCAATACACTGGGGAGGCAATGGATTCAAGAAGGCTGGATTGTGTATTAATTTTTCAGGTACCTCAAGACTCTCCATTGTTTTCGTTATAACAGACTAACACATCTCTCTGCCAAGTAAGCCAATTATTACACAAAATCTAACTTTCAGAGACAGAGTAGTTTTAATCTTATTTATTTACTCATTCATCCATGCATTCATTTAAATGCCAAAGAAAGATATTACTGCTAGTCTTCAGTAATCTGCCCCATGAATACAATATTTCCTAGAAATTACAAGAGTTTAAGAACAATGGAAAACTTTACAAGGAACCATGAAACTAAAAAGAACATCACAGTACATTCCTATGCATATTTGGTTCAAAATCAACCTTTGTGGCCTCTGAAGCTTTTCAGATTCATGAGGTTCCCAAACCCTGTGACATCAGTCAGTTCTAGAATAGACAGATGGAGTGATTTGCCAGTTTTCACCAAGCTATTAAAAAACAGGCAGTTCCAACTATGTAGAATGTTTACTCCCTAGAGCAGTCTTCTTCAGTATGATAAAATCTAATTGTTCTGCATACAGCTCCAATCCCCATCTGGGAATGATGAACATGGCAGTTCAGATATCTGGAAGGCATCAAGCTGGGGAAGCCTGCTCCAAAAAT
Organism: Sceloporus undulatus; assembly: GCF_019175285.1. Classification (NCBI taxonomy): domain Eukaryota; kingdom Metazoa; phylum Chordata; class Lepidosauria; order Squamata; family Phrynosomatidae; genus Sceloporus; species Sceloporus undulatus. The sequence goes on from NC_056526.1 coordinate 56,379,738, forward strand.
ATGGAATTTTTGTCATTTTCTTTTTCTTTAGCTGTTATGCTGGTGATATGGTAACCACTGATACCCATCAGAATGCTACTTTGTAAAAGGAATTTGTTAGACTTCTAGTTCCAAAGCCTAAGAGGTGCTTAATTATTGTAGTTACATTTTAAAAAGCAATGCTTTACTTTCTAGTTTTTCAAGGTGTTTTTACAAAATCTGGCTCCTACAAGTTACTGGCCTGTAGTATAAAACAAATTCAATGTAAAGTCGAAGGCTTTCATGGCCAGCATCCATAGTTTTTTGTGGGTTTTTCGGGCTATGTGGCCATGTTCCAGAAAAGTTTCTTCCTGACGTTTCGCCAGCATCTGTGGCTGGCATCTTCAGAGAATTCACTTTCTGTCTACCACATTCCTATCTCAACCATCACAACAGAGAGTGAGGTAGCAGCTGAACCATAGGACTGTCTTCCTTTTGCATTTAGTAAGGTAACATCCCCATAACTATAAAAGTAACTAAAAACTCACAGTCCCACCATAGTAAAGGGAATTAGGTTTTCCCTCAAAAAGCTATAATTGCAATTTTATCTCAGTTATCAGGAAAATGAATTAACTACAAATAAAGCGTTACTTGTAATTATTCTTCCAAGCTCTGGTTCTGTAGCACTTTCCATAGCTGCTAAAATATTTGTAATGAGTTTGCCACATGGACTGACCCTCCTGCATGAAAAATGTCTCTGCCAGGACCAGCACTTGAAGTGAATGACATCTGCCTAGGAACTGTTTGTCATCTTTTATACTACATGAGAAGACGCATCCCATCTGCTCTCTGCAAGGAACTGTTTAAAATAAAGACTGATACTGCTGCTCTGTTTTCTTCACAGAGCAGCAAAACTTGATCTCAAGGTCACTCTGTAAACATAAAATGTAGATTTACATTTCCAAATAAATTTCTTTGAGTTTCACAGTCTTGGGTGTAAAAGCCATGAAGATCTGTCCAGAGATAACAGCCTTTTATAGGTATGAAGTTTGGGAAGAGTTCTTGCAGATATTCCCATCTAGTGGGAGAAAACAAAAAGGTAGAAGGTCCCTGGAGGAGCAGAAACCAGGGCTGCTAATCTCAAGCACTGTTATTTCAGAGCCCAAACCTGAGACCTAGGGATGGCCCATAGTGATGTAGTGGACACCAGTGATGTTACAGGGAGTGGTTTTCTATCTCTGAAGAGCCAGATGATGATGAGTTTGTTCTGGGAGTCAGAGTTGAGTGTTTGGGTTTACTGTTTGGATGCTTTTAGTTTGTTTGGAGGGCCATGTTCTCTCTCTGTGCACATAGTCTCAGAGCATGGAGTTTCTGCTGAGCCACTAATTTGGTTGGTGAGATGCTAGCAGCCACTAGCTCTATACAACTGCAGCCTCAGTTGACAAACAAGAAAAGAAAAACAGCCATTTTTGTGGGTGTTTTGCAGGGAACTTTGAAGAGGAGATCTGGAAGGCTGTGCTATTTGTGTATATAGGATGATGAGCCTGGATGGTGATGGAGTTATTGCAGTGACCTTCAACATCTATGTTATTTTTGTTGACTTGCCAGAGAATCTGCTGGACATCGCTTACAACTGAGGCCCCTTGCAGTGATCATTTCTATCTGTTCACTAATCCACTCTCACTGGGTGGTATGCAAGATTGAACTAACTGGGTCCACTCCCATGCCCACTACAGCACTCATAGGAGGAATTTAAGAGAGTAAAAGAGAGGATAGTGTGACTACAGTGGTGTCTACAATAGCCAGAATACTCTGGGAGCAGCTTGGAGTATTCTGGCCCCAAAGCTGCCCACAACCCTCCATTGTGATGGTGGACAACTGTTCACATTCTCTTCCCACCGTGCCACCTGGGACAGCATCTGCAACCATGAGCAGCCCACTTTGAAGCCAGAATGAAGCACCCAACATCAGTCACATGGCTGGGCACTTCATTCCAACTTCATAGTAAGTGACTTGCCATGGTGGTAGCCACACCAGGTAACACAACAGAACAAACATGCAAACAGCCACCTGGTATTGCAATGGAGGGCTCCATATCTTCCGGGAAGGTCTAGAGCAAATAGTAAGTTTGTAAACCTGTTTTAAGAGGGCTATAACCTGAGTTTGGTGCTGAACGTCATTCAGACTCTTCACACCAAACTCGGGGATTGGGTCTTGCATCATCCTGATTTCCCACCAATAGGATGGTGGGAGGATGTTTCATTTGGCCCATGCAGACAGAGCCTACTTATTCTTTGACTGATTGTGTAAGCTGCTTATTCCAGAGGGAGAGGGAGAGGGAGAGACAGTGAGACATCTGTGTATACTTTCTCTGAAGGAAGCACTGTGCGCCCAGTCATAGTGACTTTGGTGCCAAGAGAGGATGACCAAGAGAGAGGGGAAGTGGAAGTAGTTTGTGCCTTCTGTGGTCTTTGTTTTGCTGTTTGCCCCAAAAAATGTTTCTGTGAAGGTAGAATTCGAAGACTTCCTGTCTAGGACATTCTGCTCCCCTATTCTCATTTCCAGCTTGTAATAAAAGGGAGTGAAAAAGAGAACCGAATGATGTTTGCTGTATAATCCTTACCCAGTCAACGTCTTTTCCTTCAAAAGAAATAGCAGTTAAGTACCCTTTTTCATGTTTCATGTCATGCTGAGTGAAGTCTCAGCTGTTTATCTTAAGAGGCTTCCAGCCATTTTGGATACAATGCACTCTGCAGAAAATGTAGAATCAAATTAAAGAGGGAACTGAACAAATTTTCAAAGGTAAAATTGAGGACAAGTGATAACTGAAATCTAGCTGTATTCAAAAATGGTCCCTTGGATATATTTTTCCCATTGTAATTTTGTCCAGAGTGCTAAACCCAAGAAAGAAAACATAGAATACATGGAAATGTTGAAATCAATGCTTTCAGTAAGGAAAATGTCTTGCTTTGTGTGTTGGATTTCTTCTTTGTCATTAATTATAATAATAACATACAGTTCTCCAGACTTTCCCTTAAGCATTAGCTCCCCAAGCAAAGGATTTATTTAATTTGGAAAGGAGAGATTATTGGAAGTTCAAGTGTTATTGGAAGTGTTGATACACTATCTTCCCACCCATCTCATCCAAGGCATCTCCTAAAACCTAGGAATGAGTTTTGTATGTCAGTATTCAGAGGTCACTGAATTCCTTGAAACAATGTACCAAAAATACTTGACAATAAATTGATTTCATGTATACGTTGAGGATAGGTTTTGGGGCCAAAACTATGGATTTTGATATGACCTGTGGATAAGTCAAGGGTAAAACTTAGGGGCATGTAACAAAGGATCTAGAGGATAAAGCAAAACAAAACAGTGCCAAAGAACGTCCAAAAGACCAGCAGACATAACTGTGCTCACACTAAAGGCAGGGTGGATGAGACAACAGAGTGGGGGCAATGCTTCCAGGACAGATTATACCCGTCCCTTTTACCAGGGGATGGTTCCCTTTTTTCTATAAAAATTGAAGTACAGTATTTATGCTGACCCATGGATAAGGCAATCCAGGATTTTTGGGTCAATTTTTGATTAAGTATATATACTTATACATGAGTATATACAGTACTCTGAGTTCAACAGGACTGATTGATGCTGATCTTGATATCATTTGGTCTGGAAACCATGACCTATGAGGAGAGATTTAGGGAGCTTGGTATGTTTAGCTTGGAGAAAATATGGTTAAGAGGTGATATGTTAGCCCTGTATAAGTACTTGGAGGGGTGTCATGGAGCAAGCTTGTTTTCTGCTGCTCCAGAGAATAGGATGCAGAACAAGGGGGAGATGACACACTAGTTTCCCAACCCTGCTGTCTAGATGCAGCTACAGAAAATCGGTCCTTGGTGCTTCTACATTGTTTTTTAATCATTGTAGATTTATTTTTTTAGTTATTTAGAACTCCATCTTCCCAGGCACTTTGTGACAATATTAGCCCATCACATTGATTGCCTGGAGCAGAGAAACCTGGAAACTGTCGCTAACCATTGCAATAGCTAGATGAATAAATTGCACTGGGAAATTGTTTCCCCCCAGAGTGACTGCCTCCTTTCCCTTTAGGCTTACTAAGTCACAGCTGCCAGCACATTTAGCACATTTAAAACTGTATTTCTCATTGGAGAGCAAGTGTCATAAATGATAAACAGTGCAGACCAGCAAAGAGTATCATTAGTTTGTGTTGCCTAACTTTGGTGCTTCCTTTATCAAATTACTTCCTTTGTGCCAATAATACCTAAAGAATTTTTCTGACTTTCTCTTATTGCTTTGACGCATGATAGCAAAGATGTAACTTGATATTTTGTGTTACAACAACACTCTGTATCAGAGGAAAGACACTGCAAGGCTTGCATTCTGAATCCAGCTCCTGGAAGCTCCCACCTTCCTGACTTTACTAGCACATAGCACAAGGTGAATGGCCAAGAAGAGAAAGATGTAAAGTGTGAGAATTACAACATTATCCATGGCAAATGCTTAGATCAACTCTTGTTCATCTATAAAGTGATATACTTTTAGGGATGAGTTGAACTTTAACTTCTTCTTCTTCTTGTTGTTGTTGTTGTTGTTGTTGTTGTTAGCTTCATAAATCTGGTGAAAAGAACCACATATATCTGGTGGGAAAAGAAATCAAATATGGGAGAACAGGAGAAGTCCCAGTAGACTGGAGGAGGGCAAATGTTGTCCCCATCTTCAAAAAGGGGGAAAAGAGGATCCCAACAATTATTATCCAGTTAGTCTGATATCAATACCAGGAAAGATTCTAGAGCAGATCATTAAACAGAGAGTCTGTGAGCATCTAGATGGCAATTCCATAATCTCAAAAAGTCAACATGGGTTTCAGAGAAACAAGTCATTCCAGACAAATCTTATCTCTTTCTTTGATAAAATTACCAGATTGGTAGATAAAGGGAATGCTGTGGATATAGTATATCTTGATTTCAGTAAGGCCTTTGACAAAGTTTCCCATGACATTCTTGCAGACAAGCTTGTAAAATGTGGTCTAGACAAGGTAACTGTTACATGGATTTGAATGAATGAATTTATTACGGTGCATGGCCAGCACCAAAATATAGCAAAATTATAAAACATGTAACATCAGGTGTACTGCCGTAGCACAAATATATATACATTCTACTGTAACGGAGATGTATATCCTCTATATATCCAAGTAGGAGGGGAGAATGCCCACAGTCCCATCCCCCATAACATCACAAAATTCACACATTATTATAAGACATTGGCATAGTCAAGTATTATAAAACGTTGGCACAGTCACCAGTCAGATACCACATCCTCATTCCTCAAAACCTTTTCAAGATTTTTGAAACATGGATTTGTAATTGGTTGACTGGCCAAACCCAAAGGGTGCTCAATAATGGCTCCTGTTCATCCTGGAGAGAAGTGACCAGTGGGGTCCCACAGGGCTCTGTCTTGGGGCCAGTGTTATTTAACATCTTTATCGATGACTTGGATGACAGAATTGGGGGCATACTTATCAAATTTGCAGATGACACAAAATTAGAAGGAATAGCTAATACTCCAGAAGACAGACCTGAATAAACTAGAAAGCTGGGCCAAAGCTAACAAAATGAAATTCAACACGGAGAAATGTAAGGTACTGCACTTAGGACGGAAAGATGAAAGGCACAGATATAGGATGGGGGACACCTGGCTGAAAGAGACAACATGTGAAAGGGATCTAAGAGTCCAAGTAGACCACAAGTTGTACATGAGTCAACAGTGTGAAGAAACATTGGGCACCACAATTCAAAAAGGATGTGGAGAAACTGGAGCGTGTCCAAAGGAGGGCGACTAAAATGGTGAAGGGTCTGGAAAACATGCCCTATGAGGAAAGACTCAGGGCGCTGGGGATATTTAGCCTAGAGAAGAGAAGATAAAGATGTGATATGATAGCCCTGTTTAAATATTTGAAGAGATGTCATATTGAGAAGGGTACAAGCTTTTTTTCTGCTGCTCCAGAAACCAGGACCCGGAGCGATGGATGCAAGCTACAGGAAAAGAGATTCCACCTCAACATTAGGAGGAACTTCCTGACAGTAAGGGCTGTTCAACAGTGGAACAAACTTCCTCAGAGTGTGGTGGAGTCTCCTTCCTTGGAAGTCTTTAAACAGAGGCTGGACGGCCATCTGTTGGGGATGCTTTGATTGAGAGTTCCTGCATGGCAGGGGGCTGGACTGGATGGCCCTTGTGGTCTCTTCCAACTCTACGATTCTACGATTCTATGAGTACATGAAACTGGTAAATTCACCTATCAAGACAGAGAGGTTGGGTGTTTATATGTTAAAAGTCTGGCTTTGAGGTATATTTAAGGGTGTAAAGAATATTAATAATTTTTTATCCTTGACAAGAAAGAATGTTTTGATTTGTCATGGTCTCCTGTAAAAAAAAAAAACAGTCTCAAGTTTTTTAACCTAAATGAGACAGCAAAATAATTCTGCACTTTTTTGTTGTTGTTGAAGGCTTCTGTAATTTCTGCAAAAATCTTTCATGCAAAACTAGTTTCTTTCCAGCCTTATTAAGCAAAGCACGTACATCCAGCAAGCACAGAAGGTCAGGACTAATTATTTAAAAGAGGAAGAACAATAGTAATTTGAACAAAAAAATTAGATTGAAAACAAAGATTCTTAATGATACTTGTTGTATCTCTCCTTACGAAAATTTTGTAATGCTAAGAATGGTACGTAGCAAGTTCAAAAATATAATTCATTGTAGCTACATATTATTTTGGTGGAAGCTTTCTTAAAAAATAAATCAGAGAACTAGTTATATGGGAAAGAGCCAAAGCCGATGAATGAGTAGTCAGCAATACTCCATTTGTGTTACGGTTCAGTTGCAAGCAGAACCTGGGCTCAGTAGAAGAACCTGGGAAGTGACAACAAAGATGTGCAGGTTTCAGAGGTTGAGAGCCATTTCTCAAGCTTGTGAAAAGGCCATGGAAACTATGTCTTATCTAGTTTTTTATTCCTATAGACTGAAAAGGTAACCAGAAAGAAATGTTTTAATCTCATGCTGAGAGAAAAGTGAGATATTAAATAAATAAATAAATAAATAAATAAATAGTCTGCTTTTAGGCAATGCTTCACTCACTGTTTTACTCAAGGCGATCATACTGGCAGCTGTCCTGCAATTTTTATTGCAATTGGTGCCCTGGAGAGATTACCTCCCATAACATGGTATTAGGATAACATCCAAAAGAACTAGTCAAAAATTTCTTGACCTCACTGTGAATTTAAAGTTGTAAGAAGTGAAGAGGTTAATACTCTTTAAACTAACAACCTTTGATCGGATGGAAATTCACCCTTCCCACACCTGAAAACAGATTTTCTTCTTCATTTAAAATGCAAATTGATTTCACACATTATCATCCTGAGGAAAAACACCATTTGCACAAGTCACGGAGGTAATTCATTAGCAGGGAACTGTGCCTACTGAGCAAGATTAACATTTGTCTGTTTGGGGTTTGTTTTGCAGACTCTGCAAATGGATGTAAACAAGCTGAATATCACATTGCTTCGGATTTTCCGCCAAGGAGTGGCTGCTGCTTTAGGACTGCTGCCGCAGCAAGTGCACATCAACAGACTCATTGTAAGTGGCAAGCATTTCATGTAACTATTTGTACTGCTTTGTTTTCATTTGCTGAAATCCAGTATACTTGAATACTGAAAAAATTACTGCAATTTCTGGCTACCTCTAGCCACTCATGCTTATTGATGTAGCTCATTCATGTAAAAGGTGCCAGAGTACATTCAGGTTTTGGAAATTTGTCGCCCTTGTGATGTTGTTGAACTGCAAATCCCAGTCTGTTCCCAGATTATTCTCGCCCCAAACCAGTCCTGAATCTCCCCTCCCATTACCTGGGTACTCCAGAGTGATGCTGCACAGCTGTTTACACAGTCATCCCACTTTGCCACCCAGCACCACTGCTGCTGGCATGGGTTGCTCCTTCTGAGATTGAAACCAAGGTGCTCAGCATCAGTCACATGGCTGGATGCCTCATTTTGACCTCAGAGGGAGAGACTTGCACCAGGTGGTACAGCGGGACGCTATGTAAACAGCCATCTGGCATCACTTGGCAGTGATCTGGATTTTCCTGGAAGATCTGGAACAAAAAATAGGCTTTTAAAATTCACTTTAAGGCAGGGATGGGCCAGATTCTATGTGAAATTGGCTTTCCCATATGAAGACAGTCTACACTCAAATCATGATTTGGCCCTGCATCATCTGGACAGGTTGCAGTGAGGGTGAGGGAAAATAGTCTTATTGGCCCATGCAGGCAAACCCCTAGATTCCATGTAAGTGTAATTAACATAGGCCTAAATCCTGTTGTTAGTTGTGACTATACAATCAGTGAAATTTACCTGTGTGTTGACTCATCATTCAGTAATTGATTCAGGACTAACCAATAGAATGCCAGCTATGGTCTGTTATAAATCCAACAGTCTGTGGTTTGGTGTTGTTAACTGCCCTTATATCAATCTCAACCCATGGCAACCCTGATGATGAGACATCTCCAAGACCTTCTGTCCTCCATTGCTCTGCCCAGCTCCTGCAAACTCATACTTGTGATCTGTTTAATAGAGTCCATCCATCTAGCGTTCAGCCTTCCACTCTTTCTACTTCCCTCCACCTTTCCTAGCATTATTGTTTTTTCCAATGATTTATGCCTTCTCGTGATGTGTTGAAAATATGATAGCGCCAGTTTTGTCATCTTGGCTTCCAGGGAGACAGGCAAGTATAAAATTAACAAATAGACTATGGCCCACTAGGTGTTTGGGACTGAAGTTCCCATAATACCTCACTTTTGACTATGCTGATTAGAACTGGTGGGGTCAGGAGGGAGGAAAGGGTTGACCACTCTTGCAACAGTATTTTTAAAATTCCCTATTAATGTTAAGATAAATGTATGTTCCCCACCTACATGGTCTGAGGAGCAGCCATACAGCCTATGCCAGTGGTGAGCAACTCAGCCTTTCATATGTTTTGGATTTTATCTTGCCAGCAACACCAGTCACATGGGTAAGGAATTATGAGATGTGTGGTGTAGTGGTTTGAGTGTAGGAGTACAACTCAGGGAGTGACGGGTTCAAATCCCCACTCAGCCCTGGAAACCTGCTAGGTGACCTTGGGCAAAACACACTGAAAACAATGGCAACCTCCCCTTGAGCAACTCTTGCCAAGAAAACCCTATGATAGGGTTGCCTTGAGGCTTGCCTTAAACTGGAAACAATTTAAAGACACATAACAAAAACAAAAACATCTGGGGGGACACATAAAGTTCACCCTACTGTGCTGTGCCATTGCTGAGTTTCTCTTAATAAAAGTCTATTTGAGAGTCAACCAAGTAACTGAATACAGTTCAAACACAATGTGCATCACAAATTATGAGACAGTGATATTTTGAGATAGCTACCTTTCAAGAGATTCATGCCCAAGATTCAATTACCACTTTGTAATTTGGCATTTGAGATTCCAAGGTCCTGGGGCTTGCTTGCATGATTTGTGGTTGGTTGCCTACATGCCACATGTGCCACTACTGTGGGGATGAAATGTCTGCTTTTATTGTAGTCAGAGTTGCTGAAGCAAGTTAAATGGAGCTGAAATTGTCCAAACGTATCATCTGACATCCTTATGTTGGTGTGAATTCAAGTTTGGTTCATTTGCTTACGCATCATAGGACACATTAGAAAACTATACATAAATAGCTATTGGCCTGAATCATCTTAGTTGAGAAGACCCATTGAACCAAACCCAGTGAGTCAACATATAAGAAAATCCCATTGATTCAGTGAGTGTAATGTAGTTGGGATTTGTGTCCTTATCTGTAAAAGACATGAATAAGCAAATAAGTTTTGTGAATCTGGGAATTACTCTATGTATCCTCTATTGCACCTTCACAACAGTGCTCAGAGTCTCACTCCTGAGCAATTTCATTATAATATCAGAATCTAACAAAATCGATCATACATGTGTGTATTCATTCTGTTGATTTGTTATATTAGTTAGTATAGTATTATAACAGTATGATTGTGTAACTTTTGTTGTTGTGGAATGATGAAAGGCATAGTGCTGGTTTACACCTAGTAGTGGTTTAAAGACAAGATTGTTGCCTGGCATGGGAGAATGTGCAGATGTCCAATGGAGGGGGGGTTTCCCTATAGGACTTTCTCATGGGAAATGAAAAGCAAGAGAGAAAAGTTAAAGTGTATAAGGGGCATGGCAGACTGGACAAACATGGTTGGAAGGGCAAGTATATTATATTTTGTGAATGAATCAAAAGTTAAGGTGGCACATTGTTAATTTTAAGTCAGTGTTTGTGGATGATGACAGTTCTGTCTGCAGACATTTTCCTGCTGACACCTATGGTTACTGGAATAAAGTTCTTGATGTTTGAAATACAGAAGGCTGGTTCACTGAACTGTGGGGCTGAAAGGACAGTTCTTGACACACAACTGATTGCAACCACACTGAAATTTCAGTACAGTACTCAGCACTAAATGGCCATACTCTCCCCTAGTATGTATGCATCTAAATTACAGCATTTATATGGATCTGTTGAAGGATTGGCCAGATTATAGGACCTCTGCAATTTTTTTCTCAAACTTAATAATGATTGGGGCTCTGAGTAAGTCTAGGCCAGGGCAGGTGACAGTGTGGGGGGCAATTCCCACCTAGACTGTCCATGATCCATACCCCCCCCCCCAATACACACACAAGACACGGCAGCATGTCTCTGCTTTTCTTCAGAGTCCCTCTCAAAACGACACCCATGTGTGATGTCATATTACTGTGTGCCACCATTCTGGTGGAAACAGAGATAGTCAATAGTGGAAGAGGTTTTTAGGTGTTTTTTTAATTGGGAGGTGGAGGCCTTTGTGGGGAGCTGGTAGAGTCTTCAAAAGCTGCAAAAGCTGGGTACAGAAGCCACATGTGGCCTATGGACTTCACTTTGCCTGCCAGTGTAAGGAATCTGTAGCCCTCCAGATGCTGTTGACTTTCAGCTCCCATCATCTTCAATCAGCATGGCCAATGGTCTTAACTAAATGTGATTTTTGGGTGTGCTCAGAAATAACTAGAAGGCCACAGTTTCTAACCACAGCAAAACATGAAGGCTCATTCAAAATCTTTAGCACAATTTTAGTAGAGCTTTGAAAAGTTTGGACTACTGAAAGTGCAGCTCAAAGGGTAACTTTTCAAACTTCTATTATTTTGAACATTCAAAACACAAACTTGGGGTGAGGGGGATTTCACCCAACTCCAGCTTATTTTAAGCCCATAAAGAACAGCTATTGGAACCAAGCCATCCAAGGTTATTAGTTGAGTTTATTATCTTTTATATACTCTGATTTTTACTAGGACAAAAAGAACTGTGTCGAGCTCTTTGTATCACCAGTAAACAGGAAAGGAGTTACTGATAAACTCCCATCAGAAGAAGTCCTCCGGTCTCTTAATATCAATGTTCTACACCAGAGTTTATCTCAGTTTGGAATTACAGATGTCTCACCAGAGGTAAGCTTGTAGCAGTGTAATGTTCCCAATCTCATTTTTTAAAAATCTATCTCATAAACTCTATTGTTCAATCATGTGCTTGTTTTAAAAGGGATACAGTGATGTGATTATAATGTATGATTTTTGAAAAATGTGACAGCCAATGTGGTGTAGTGGTTTCAGCCCTGGACTAGGATTCTGGGAGACGAGGGTTCAAACCCCATTCAGCCATGGAAACTGCAAGCAATCCACACTCTTATCACCCTTAAAGAGAGCTCTTGGTAAACCTCCTCTGAACTGATCTCCCTGCCTCCCCCCTAAAAAACCTATAATAGGTGACCATAAATTGGAGCCATCTTGAAACACATAACAACAAAAGAATATGCTCCTATTAATGCCAAAACACACGTTCATAAAATATTACATTTGCTGGATGCACTGGAATTACAGTGCAAAAAAAGTAAATATTGCAAGCTGTGTTAAAAAAAAAAGTCCAGAAATCTGTGCGTTATATTAATGTAACATATGTGCATCTTCTGAAATGGTATGTAGTGGTGGCAGATTTGCTGGAGAAAGACACCTCTGTTGTCAAAGAAAGTTGCCTCGCTGGGGCTTGAGAAGCTTGGGAGCTGGCAGGGCAGAGACAATTTTCTTTACTGCCCCTGTCCAGGCACTAAACCCACAGCCATTTTACTCCATTGCTATTGGTGTGTCCCTGCCACTACCTATAGTAGTTGACCTACAAGATCACTACGTAAAACACAGATAAAGGTCACAGCCTAAGATGGGATTTTGTAGCACCTGAGATAAGGACTCCCCATAGCAAAAGAAAAGATGCCTATGTGTGCACAGAAACTGACCAAACTGCCACTTGAAGCCCACTTCAGCACTACCGGCAAGGCAGCACTTGCCACTGCAGCAGGCACACATAGCAGAGACAGGTTAAGCTGCATGTCCAACAATGTCTCACATGTTCCCTGCCTATCTCTGTTGCTGCAGTGATGAAACAGATGAATATGGGAAGCCCACAGGTAAGGCATGAGCATAATAGCAGACTCCCATTCATGTTCTGAGAAGCCAGTATTCAGAGGTGTACTGCCTCTGATACTGGTGGTAATGGATAGCCATCATGATTAGTAGCTGTTGATAGCCTCCCTTTGAAACTTCATCATATAAACATAGTTTATTTATCTTTTATACCTTGCCCCTTTTTGTTTATCAACTAATTCCTAAGACTTTATTTGGACCTGCTCTTGGTTCCCAGTAAGGTTGCCAGTTTTATACCACCTTTAATAACCTGTTGAAGGAGTTGTGGGAGGAGATAATGTAACAGATTAACTGAAAATGTCAGCAGTTTCTGCTGACTTCTCATCTGCTCAACCAGGTGGTTTCCAAGAATGAATTAGGCTTGGTTATGCAACTTGATACAGTTTGATACATGAGTGAAAATACTTTTCCAGCACTCACTAAGGAGATATAAAAGTCATCTTTTACTCGCAAGAGTAATGGTATCAAAATTGTTAGAAGCATGATTGGTATCGATTTGTCAAACTACTTTATATTCTTGAAAAAGCTAACAAAGATAAAAACTTTGTACTTACCTGACAAGGGCTCTGAAGTGTGCACCCAGAACCGTGTAATTACATGTTGTTTTCCTTTTGTGCTTTTTGTAAATCAAAGAAAAATGTTCTGCAAGGCAAGCACGAATCGGGCAAACTCTGGAGCAAAGAAGGATTTTATGCTGTTATCATCTTTCTCAGCATCTTTGTTATTATTGTGACATGTCTGATGGTAAGTTGGTTGCTTTATGTTTTTCTTTGCTTGTATCTATCTGAAAAGCAAAACCTGTCTACTTATGCCAAAAGATAGTTGCATAATGCAATCTGTCTTTAATCAGTAATAAAAAGTAACGCTGTAAGGCCAGATTTGACATAAGTCATAATTATATATCTCTGACAAGTGACATTTATGTGCAGCTGATTTTAAATGGGGGGCATCTGATGATTCTTATTTTTTAAAAAAGAACTATTTGATACATTGCCCTGCATTTAACCACATATGCTTGTTGCCATCATGGTTGAGCGTGTGGAGACCTAAACACAAATCCATCATTATGTTGTTTTTTTGAGCAGGAGGAGTGGGTGGAAAGGGCACTGAATCTAGACCCACTGTTTCCTTACTAAACACTAATTAGAGTCCTTTTGAAGATAATCCCTCATATGAATCCCTGGCAACCGAATGGGTGGAAATAACACACCGGCTTAAATTCATTTTCTTATTCCAACCACTGAACCAAACGATCAATAGTAGCTTAATGCTTCTGCAAAACCCATAGATTCAATGGGTCAATTGGGAACAAGCAACTGAATTTTGCTTATGTTCCTCTTTCAGCTTATCCCTGTGTACATATGGCCTTTGTGCAGAATTAGATTGATATATTTAGTGTTTGCTGGAATTTTTTAAGGGTAAATGCTAGAGCAGGGGTAACTTTCCCTGAAACACAAGATGACTTAACTGAGACCAATGCACTTTGGACATATCAAGAGAAGACATGACTCACTATAAAAGACAATAATACTTGGCAAGGTAGAAGGCAGTAAGAAAAGAGGAAGATCACATTCTAGGTGGCTAGATTCAATCATGGAAGCCATGGCCCTCAGTCTGTAAGACTTGAAAAGGGTTGCTGATGATACGGTGACTTGGAGGTCTCCCAGCATGGGTTGACATTAATTTGATTCTAGTTATCAATAAAACGAGAAACATAGGCTCTGGATGTTTTGGCCTACAACTCACCACATTTTACTTACCATTGGCTATGCTATCGTGACCTGAAGGTAAATGAGACCAAAATATCAGGGGAATCAAAGGTTTTCCATCTCTGGGCTGGAATAATGGGGAAACAATGGACTCTGTTACACTTACAATTAGAGCATTATGATTCCATTTTAATTGTCATAGCTACATCCAGTGGATTCCTAGGGTTTGTAGTTTGGTGAGGCACTACAGCTATCTAGCTGAGCCCCCTTTGAATACTTTTCTCTAAACTATAAATCTCAATATTCCACAGGATGTACAGTTATATGTGCTATAACTATGTAGTATAAAGGGGTTCCAGGTCTTTGCAAGCTTTTGTATCACAAAGATATACTAATTAGGAAGTACAATTGGTTGCCTGGGATTGTGCTTTGTGGGAAAAACATGGTCCTTTCCTGCAAACTGTACTTAGAGTTGCAAAGCCCAGAATCATCATTTAAATTTGTTTTTCTGCAAGCCTAATTTGCATTCACTAATTTTGTATGAAGAAACCACAAACATGGTGTTCTTGACAGTCCATTGCTTTCCAGTGCTTTCTATGCTGCCCCACACTGTTTCTGCTGATCTTAGTTATGGCCATGTTATCTTTTGTCCTTAAACACACATTGTAATAATATTGGCCAGCCAGAATGGCAAAGTGTTACTGAGGCATTTTTAAAACCTTCTTTTTCATATTAAAAAATGCAGTTGCTTCCTGTCGTCTCTCCCCTTGTGATAGCATTTTTGAATTACCTTTTATTAGCCACTGTTATCTGCAGTGTTGGGGTGGATTAATCCCTGGTTCCCCATTTACAACCAGAGCAACAGCCAATTATTTTATTGTTATTTTCATTTTCCCAGTTGTACAACTGCTCATAAAAGATTTTTTTAAAATTAAAAATGAGCAATTGCTTTGGCCTCAAAGGGAGAACAAGTAATGAACCCCTCCTCAATCCCACTAAACAGAGACGACCTTCTTAAAAGACAAGGAGGAAACAACTAATTAAGGGACAATTGCAGGCATATGGAAAAGCTCAGTAGTCTAGGAGTTACTTCTGAGAACGTATAGTACAACTTTTCCCATGGGAGTGAGTGGGCATTACTCTCATATTGTGAGGGAACTGGCACTATATTAGATGCCATGAAGACTATAGCAATTGATAGCTTGTGACCCAAAGGGCAGGGTACATCTCCCCTCATACAAGCACTTCATCCACAGACTGCCATTGACTATATATAGTGCTATTATAATTTCAGTCTTGAGACAAGCACTGCATTGGTAGCCCTAAAGGGTCTTATTGTGTCATGGCTTGGTGGGTAGGAAATTATAAAACATGGCCAATAAATTGAAAGCAAAGCCATATTTCTATGAAACTGGTCAAAAAAATGGTCTTCGTTTCTTTGTGTTTGGCTCCAGCATCCCAGTCTGAAATTCTGCCTTAACATCCATTCATAACAAGGAGGCAGGAAAATAATTAAAAATTGTAGAGGTGGAAATAATGTGTTGTTTTCTTGTTTTTGTCCCTGTTGAATATACAGCTTAGAAACAACTAATCATAAATAACAATTGAGTTGTAATACATTATTTTTAATAACTAAGACTCATAACTAAATTACATTAAGACTATAACTGAATAAGGAAAACTTCACACCTTTTTTTGTTATGTTACTTATGTAATTAGAATTGCCATGTGGCCTAGCATGTAGATTTGATTTGTACCACTGAAAAGTGACTTATAAAGGTTGAGTCTCCTGTATCCAGAATTCCAAAATCTGAGAATGTCTAAAATCCAAAATAGTGCACATGGATGGCTTAGATAGTGACACCTTTGTTTTCTGATGGTGTACATAAACTTTGTTTCATGCACAACATTATTAAAAATATTGTGTAAAAAATTATCTTCAGGCTATTGTACAGGGGGCATATGAAACATAAATGATTTTTATGTTTAGACTTGGGTCCTATCTCCAAGGTATCTCATTGTGTATATACAAATATTCCAAAATCCATAATACTTCTGGACCCAAGCATTTCAGAGAAAGGAGACTGAATTCTGATATTTTTAAAAATATTAACAACCATGTTATTAATTTGGAATGATTAATATCATTCCAAAAAGAGTGATAGGACATCGTTCCTATCATTTAAAAATAGATGTTTTTTAAAATGTAACTATAACAGCAACTATTTGGGTGACCTTGGAATTATAATCAGAAATGAGAAAATATTTCTCTTTCATTTTCTCTTGCATGTGAAGTTTTTAAAAACTCAAGTTATGTTGAATATGTGATCTGTGAATGTCCATATTTTTTACAGAAATGAAGTAGAATGAAATTCTCCCCTATTTCCACTGGTGAAATTCAATAGGTATCATTATTCTGAGCATGGGAAGGGCCATAGCATATCTGTCTATACTTATCATATAGATATTTAAAATAGCAAGCCCCCCCCCCCCCAGGGGAACAATTGCATGACAACCTAATTCAGCACTGACATGGCCAAATACAAATACTTTCAAACCCAAACTTATAAAAGGAAACTACTCAAAAGCACTGGACCAGGGTGGATAAATCCAGTTTCTCTCACTTTAGAATTTTTAAAATCCTTTTGTTCCATCCATTTGCATTTTTTTGTGTAAATATGTATAAAAAGCAAACGGAAGAAAACTTTCTTCTATCCCTAACTGTAGCCAATTACTTTCTCAGATCAAATCTCCAAGCTTGACCTTGTATCTCATAATATTTTTTAAAAAACTTAATTCTATAAAAGTTACATACTTCAGAGTATATCAGTTGGACTGAGAGCTGATTCCAAGAACTGAAGGGCTCCTTTGATCTGCGGAGGGATATTCCTCACTGAAAGAAGGGGCCAGGCAATCAGTTTTCTTAGCCCTGTATTCCTCCTAAATCTTTCTCCAAATATATGTTCTGAAGGGTATCACACAATGCAGTTGTGGGAAACTTCTAATTCTCCAAATGTTGTTAGACTACATCCCTCATCAGTCCTTATTAACAAAGACAGTAGTGGGAACTGGGGTCCAATAGCATCTGCAGGGCCACAGGTTTCCAATCCCTGATCTAATGGATCTTGATCTTGAGTATTGTGCTTAAAAAAAATCTATAAAATAAATTTTGTTTTTTTTTAATTAAGATCAGTGTTATCTGTTTCAAGTGATGATTATTAATATCTGCTTCATTATCCAGTTCATCATATTAATTTGTGTCCTCTTTTCTGAATATAAGATAAAATAAATTGTTTTATCTGTTTTCAATAGGTTCTGTATCGACTGAAAGAGAAAATACAATTTTCTGTGAGGCAAGATAAGAACAAAAAACAGGAAATACACCTTTCTAACATCCCCTTGCAGAGAGCCCCATCTGAGTACAAGACAGCAAACAGAATGGTCCAACCTGAACAGGCTCCTAAAGTTGTAAATATTGTGGTAGATCCTCAAGGACAATGTGCTCCTGAAATCAAGTCCACCCTTTCATCCAGCCCATCACCTTTCAAAATGAAACCAGTGGGCCTTCAGGAAAGGTAAAGTGATGTCGTTCTACTTATTATTTATACATGGTAATGCTGGGATGGGAAACTTTCAGCACTGCATCATACCTCACTATTGGTTAGACTAGCTAGGACTGATGGGAATTAAAGATCAACAACATAGGATCTCTAGCCCTGCTTTGTGGTGTTATAAAATGTAGCTCTACAATTCAGGTGCTGACGTTTAATGAATATGCTGAGTTTGTAACTCTACTACAAAAACAATGATTACATATTACCTCTAAACTGCTAGAAGCTGAGATGTTTGCAACTAACCTGTAGACTTCATATATTAATTTTTATCTACCTGCAGATTAGTCATTAGCCTGAGTTTTGTGCTTTTAATGTGTGTTTTCAAAATGGATCATATCCCACTGTACTTGTGTACAGATGTGGTGAATTGAAATCAGTGGGACAAGTATGTCACGAATGACAAAAATCCCTTTGATTTCAATGAGTCTGCTCTAAGTATGACTAAGTGTTGGTTCAAACATATATATATATATATATATATATCAAAGCAAACTTTGATTTTTGCCATTTTCTATGAGGGGCACCATTAAATACTATGCCATTGTATTTCATGGGATGTGAGCAACCACAGATTTTGGTATCCATGGGAGGTTCTGGAACCAAATCCCAGAGGATACCAAGGGCCCACTGTAAGAATTTTCCACAATCAAATTATGCTACATTTTTGAAGTCTAGATTTTTATGAATGCTCATCATCCTTATACAATACAAAAGAAGGGATTTGAGAGCATACCTTATTTTCCGGCATATAAGACGACCGGGCGTATAAGATGACCCCCAACTTTTTAAATAAAAACATAGAGTTTAGCATATACTCACCATATAAGGCTACCCCTCTTCCTCAGAAGCTGGTAGCCGGCTGTGCACGTGGCAGCCCCAAGCGCGCGCGCACCTGCTTCTAAGGGGCCTCCGAAGGCCCCTTAGAAGCCAGCGTGAGGCTGCTGGCTTCCCAGGCCTCTGGAGGACTGAGAAGTCAGCAGCCCCGAGAGTGCACGCGCCGGCTTCAAGGGGCCTCCAAAGGCCCTTTAGAAGCCAGTGCGAGGCTGCTGGCTTCCCAGGCCACCAGAAGCCTGAGAAGCCGGCAGCCCCGAGAGTGTGCGTGCCAGCTTCAAGGGCCCCCCGAAGGCCCCTTAGAAGCCGGTGCAAGGCTGCTGGCTTTCCAAGCCTCCGGAGACCTGAGAAGCTGGCGGCCAAGCATGCGCACGCCGGGCCACGGGGCTGCTGGGCTCAACCCGGGTATAAGACGACCCCTGACATTTGACCCAATTTTAGAGGGTCAAAATGTCATCTTATACGCTGGAAAATACGGTACTTCCTGGTGTTTCTGACTAAATAAAGACCTGACGGGATCTTTTTAAAGGATCATTTAAATAATCAATTTGAGCCTTATCACATAAGAAAAGAAAGCAGAAATGGATCCAGAGAGTGCCACATTTCTCCATGCCTTACCACATGATGTCATAGCACTTCAGTTTTCTTCCTGCAGGAAATAGTCATGAAAGTCTGTCTTTTGTCAAAGAGATTTTTCCATATCGACAAAAGACACTTTTAAAACTGTTTTCCACAGGAAAAGAACTGAAGTACTACAATATCATGCAGTAGGTCACAGAGAAAGTTACTACTCTCCATCCTCTCCCTCTCCATCTCCATTTCCTTTCTTTTTTCATGCAATAAGGCTCTTCTATTTCCAACCCACTTATTATTATTATCCTGCCTTTTTCCCAGTACAGGGTCTCAAGGCAGCTAACAAAATTTAAAACAGTGCAAGTTAAAAGCAATGCAAAGTATTAAAATGTAAACGCAAAGTTTAAAAAACCATTAAACAAATTTAAAAAGTAAAAAAGCATTACACTTTAAAATTTAAAATATATTTAAAACTCTATACAGTACAAACTTTGCACAGCATTTAAAGTCCAACTCTTGTCAGTTTGAGTAATCCTTGCAGCATAAGTATGTTTTTATCTGCCACTAAAAGGAGAGCAGGGATGGGGCCATGCTGGTCTCTCTAGCGAGGGAGTTCCAGAGCCT
Source organism: Sceloporus undulatus (assembly GCF_019175285.1). Lineage (NCBI taxonomy): Eukaryota > Metazoa > Chordata > Lepidosauria > Squamata > Phrynosomatidae > Sceloporus > Sceloporus undulatus. Next base: position 56,399,650 of record NC_056526.1, read on the forward strand.
GCGAGCAGCCACCAAGAAGGTCATCTCTCTCATTCCCACTAAACGAGCCTGAGGGGGTGATGGGACTGAGAGAAGGGCCTCTCCTGGTTATCTCAGTTCTCTAGTGGGTTTGTAAAGAAAGATACGGTCCTTCACATAACTTGGGCCCAAGGTGTATAGGACTTTATAAGTCAAAACCAGGACTTTGAATTGTGCCTGGAAACAGATTGAGCTGTTGTAACAAGGGAGTTATGTGCTCCCTATAATCAGCAGCAGTTAACAACCTGACTAAAGGTCAACTAAAGGATTTGGGCACTTTTCAAAGGGATCCCCATGTAGAGTGCATGGCAGTAGTCCAAATCGGATGTAACCAAGGCATGTACCACTGTGGCCAGATTTGACTTCTCCAGGAACAGGAGCAGTTGGCACTTTAAAATTTTACTCATGTAAATTAATAAAAGTTGCTGAAAAGCATACTCAGAACTTTCTAAACAAAATTAACACCTCACCATTGATTGTTTAGTGGGGAATAGGAAGGGTAGAAACTGAATCCTGTCAGTTTCTCCTAGTCCTTAATAGGTGAGCCATAGAATTCTAATCTTAAACACACACACACACACACACTCAGCTATTGGATTACACCATGGAATTTGTCTGTTTACTCACACGATACCCCATTTTGCTGGGAAACTCCATATGGAAGTATGTTCCCACATACGTATTATAATGAAAGTCAAACTAGATGATACACCAAGAACATTTAAATTTTCTGCAGAAACCACAATTAGACAAAAGTGCCCATCAACCAAAGCATTCCCTTTATCTGTTTGACTATATGTAATTATTCTTAATAATATCTCTCATTATTAGAAATATTTTTAAGCCTCTAAGATCAGTCAAGAGTGCTGCATAAGTGAGTGTGGTATGTGCTGACAATCTGCCATGCAAAGCTTCACTAGTGTGGGAATAATGTTGCTGGTGATGGGCAGTGACATCTAGAGGAGAAAGAAAATATTATTCATGCCATTTGAGATAATGTTCTGCAATTGGGAAGACAGAATGTAGAGACAGGGAGCTGGTGTGTGTGTCTTAAAGCCAGTACTGAATACCATGAAGAAGTTCTTTAGCAGGATCAGCAGAGTTGAATATACATAGGAGTTTGTTGTAAACAAAAGGGACTAAAAATTAAAACTAGATGGAGAACTTCAAATGGAAGAATGAAAAAAAAGAGAATATCATTTGCACCAAGAGTGACTGAAAGAACTGTATAAGTAAAAGTTGTTTCACGCAAGAAAGAAAAGGCAATCCCAAATCTGTATGTTAGCATTTCAGCATGAACAAAATTAATGAATTAACAGACCTTGGTATTGCCACAGGATTTACTCCATGAAATTGCAAATCATATCCAATTCCCATGGGGAACACCTGTGCACAAACAGCCGCCACGAGGAAGACATTTAAAGCACTTTTCTGTATCTGTGGCATTTTTTGTACATCAATCCATGGGAATGGGTTATATTTTCCATGTTATCTTTGGTTAATGGTCACATGGGGATGACATGTAGGGCTTTTACTGGCAATACTAATTTGATCATTCAATTAGCACATGATACAGTAACAGCATCCCACTGTGTTTCACATATTATTACCTATAAACATAAGTTAAAAATGGAGTTCAGAAACTACATCAAAGTGGATGTGTTAGATTCAAAATATATATATTTGGCCCTTGTTTTCCGCTGGGATTTGGTTCCAGAACATCTCATGGATACCAAAATCTGAGAATGCTCAAGTCCCATTAAATACAGTGACATAGTAAAATGTCACTTACATAAAATGGCAAAATTGAGGTTTACATTTTGTAATTTATATCTTGTAAATATTTTCAAGCTCTAGATGGCTGATTCCATAGATAAAGAATCCATGAATATGGAGGGCTGACTGCACTTTGTTTTTGTTGTTACTGTTGTTGTTAACTGCTCTCAGGTCAGCCCCAACGCATGGTGATACCATGGATGAGACATCTCTAAGACCCATGTCCTCCACTGCAAATTCAGGCCCATGGCCTCCCTGATTGAGTCTATCCATCTAGTGTGTAGACATCCTCTTTTCTACTACCTTCTAACTTTCCCAGTGTTGTTGTCTTTTTCTAATGAGCTGTGTCTTTTCATAATGTGACCAAAGTATGACAGCCTCAACTTGATCATCTTGTCTTCCAGGGAGATTTCAGGCTTGTTCTGTTCAAGAACCGATTTATTTGTCTTTTTAACTGTCCACAATATCCTTAACTCTCAATGAGTTTATTTTCTTCTTGTCCACTTTTTTCACTCTCCAACTCTCACATCCAAACAGGATGATAGAGAATACAATGAGTTGGACACTTCTAACTTTGGTACACAGTTGCATATTTTTGCACTTTAGAATCTTGTCTAGTTCTTTTATAGCTGCCCTTCCCATTCCTAGTCTTCTTCTGGTTTCTTGGTTACAGTCTCCATACTGGTTTGATCTAAGGTACAGAATTATTTCAATTTCCTCATTGTCTGGGTTGAATTTATGTAGATCCTCCATGGTCATTATTTTTGTTTACTTTATGTTTGGCACTTAAGCCTACCTTTGCACTTTCTTTTTTAACATATGTTAATAATTGTTCCAAGTCTGTGATATTTTCTTCTAGTAGTATGGTGTCATCCGCATATATAAGATAGTTGATGTTCCTTCCTCTTACCTTCACTTCTCCTTCTTCTGAAGCTAAACCTGCTCTTCATATTATATTTTCAGCACACAAGTTGAACAAGTAGGATGATAGAATGCCGTCTTGCCTGATTCCTTTGCCAACTGGGAACCATTCTGTTTCTCCATATTCTGTTCTGACAGTAGCCTCTTGTCCTAAGTGCAGATTTCCCATTGGGATTGTCTTATGTACTGGTACTCCCATTTTATAAGAGCTAGCCATAACTTTTCATGATCTATGCAGTGAAATGTTTTGCTACAGTCTATGAAGCATATGCTGATATTGTTCTGGAATTCCTTTGTATGCTTCATTAGCTATCATATGTTTGTGATGTAGTCCCTAGTGCCTCTTCCTTTCATGAACCCCACCTGCACCTCTGGGATTTCTCTCTGCATGTATGATTGCAGTCTATGCTGCATAATTTGGAATATAATAATAACAACAACAACAACAACAACAATAAAATTTATTTGTATCCCGCCCCTCTGAGAACAATCGGGGCGGCTAACAAGTTAAAGATATACAACATATCAAATCCCTGGTACCCTCCCCCCCTTAAAAAGGTATTAAATGTAACAAAGAATTAAAACCATACAGGTTAAAACTGACCAAAGGGTCAAACAACAAGACAGTACAACAGAACAACAGAACAATAATCAATACAACAGTGATCAATAGGAGCAGCAGTATCTCTTTATGGGAGTTTCCTGAGGCCGGGTTGGCTATTCTGGAAAGGCCTGTCAGAAGAGATCCGTCTTAACAGCCTTTTTAAAGAAGATAATTTTGCTTGCATGGGAATTTAAGGTTATGGTCCTATAGTTGCTGCAATCTTTTGTATCTCCTTTTTTATGGATGGGAATCTATGACCCGGTACAGATGGGCCTATAGGGTGCCCTCGTCCCGTGCTAGGGGTTGGGCGAGGGCGCTTCACCCACACGTGCCTTAACCCTAGCATGTGATGTTTGTGGTGCCCTGTACAGATGGGCACCGCCATCATTATGTAAGTGGCGTACGGCATCCGCACAGTGCCACGCTGCGCTCACATAACAAGTGCGCCACTAGCACACTCGTTACACCGCTACCGAGGCAGAAAAAGAACCCGCTTTTTGTGGGTTCTTTTTCCGCTGGTGAGAAACCATACGGTTTGTTCACTGCATTTTTTCCCCGGCGGAACACTAGGCGCCAGCAGACAACCCTTTTGGGACTGGCTGTACCGGGCCTATATTGATCATTTTCAGTCTGTTGGCAATTGTTCTGTTTTCCATATTTGTTAACATGTATTACTTAATACCAGAGTTGCCTCTGCCTGTGTGGCTTGCAGCAGTTCATTTAGAATATCATCTCTTTCTGGTGATTTATTTTTCCCAATTTCTCTTATTGCAGCATTTATCTCACTTTTTAGAATTGGGGGTTCATCTTCATATAGTTCTTCATTCCATGTGTCATTCCTTTTTTCTTCTCTTTTATATAACGCACCCAACATCTTTTTATTTCTTTTTGGTCTTGTAATATACTATTTATTTTTTATTTGTTATTTGTTATAGAGCATCCCAGTCCTGGGTTTGAACTTTATATTATACCTCACAATGTCTGAATCCAGACATTTACTTTACTTTATTTTAAAGTTACTTTGCATTGTAACTTACAGTTTCTGAATCCAGATAACTACTGTAGATTAAAAAGCCAACATGGCCCTGATCAGGCATTCAAGAACAGAATAGACTATAGACAAGAGGAGAAAAAACACTTTAACTCTGCTGAGATCCTTGTATATTTCCATCACTATTCCCCCATGAAGGATACCAGTCTCTTCTACTCATGAAGAGTCTCTCCTATTCATGAAAGTTGTCCACAAAATGCAGAATGTTGGAAAATCACCCTTGTGTATCATGTATATGCCAAGTCTCCTTTATCTGAAATGCTTAGGATCAGATGTGTTCTGGAGTTTGGAATATTTGCACAAACATAATGAGATATCTTGGAGATGGAAGCCAAGTCCAAACATGACATTCATTTATGTTTTGTGTGCACCTTATACACATAGGCTGAATATTTTATTTTGTGTATGTAACAAAGTTTGCGTACATTGGATCACTGAACCATCAGAAAGCAAAGGTGTCACTCTCAACTACCGATGTGGACAATTTGCATTTTTAAATAGTTCAGATTTTGGAATTCTGGATAAGGGAGCCTCCACTCACAGAGGAGGCTGCTCTCAGCTTTGGACCATTGTCCTCCAGATGTAGATGGTAAGAGTGTTGATGGAGGGAGAGGTTAACATATTCACCCTCTTCATAGATTCACTCAACAAAACTATAAGGTTATAATCCACCTTAATTGCCATGGCAACATCCTATGGAATGTTGGTATTTGTAGTTTGGTGAGGCACTAGATGTCTCTGGCTGAGAATTGTGAATCATTTCCCCTAAAGTACAAATCCCAGAATTCCATAAACAGTTAAATGACAATTAAAATGGAATATAGTGGTCTAATTATATACTATGGAAGTGCCCATGGTTTGGGTTACACAGGTCTTGAGTAGGACTTGTTTATATTTTCTTTCATTCTTGCATGTACCAGGATCAGATTTAAGAATAGTTTCTCTTTCAGACTTAAGTTCCCAGAATTGCCCAGTTAGTATGACTACTGGCCAGGCTGGCTGGGTCATTCTGTGAGCTGTAAACAGAACAAGAAGCATTTTGAAACTGTTGCCAAGATTAAAAAGTCCACAATTCATATAGGCTAGTAGTTTCTTGACAGATATCTATGAGGAAAAACAAGGTGTCAATTGGATATTGATGACTTGTAGATCCTTCCAGATCTTTTAAGATACTGGACAATTCTTTGCAGAATTCCTCCCTGGCTGAGATTTAATTAATTTAAAGGCTGGCTCTGTACATACAACAACAACAACAACAACAACAATAACAACAACAACCATCCTTTTTGAGCTCTTGATGGGCAATCGAGAACTTATTGTTTAATTTGACCTTTAGTTCCTAAACATAGTGTTGGGTTTAGGGACTCTTTTAATTGGGGTGTGTGTGTGTGTGTGTGTGTATTTACGTTTGTGTTTTAAAATGGTTTTTAAATTGTTCTGGTCTGTTTTTCTTGTTGTGTACCACCTCAATGTCCCTATTGGGCTGAGAGGCAACAAACAAAGAAATAATTGAACAGAATTGCTGGCCTAAGTATCACCACTTGTGCTATATATAATATAAGTACTATTCAACATTTCCTGCCTTTTTAGTTCAATACAGTGTTAAGAGCAATTGCCTGATGTTAAGTATTGTGTTGCTCTCTGGAAACTAAATAATGAAACTGAGCCAGCATTTGTGGATGGTAGGTAACACAAGCATGAGAACCTAATATAGGTATTTACAGGAAAGGATCTGGAATTTCCTGACTGAAATATACAGCTTTGCATAGATATGGAGGATAAATTTGCTCTATTGTGTTGAGATGAATGTGCTTTCTTCATTGCTTAATATAACGCTTCACTGTTGCTTTCAATGCAGTGTCAAGAACAATTGTTTAAAAGCAGGGCTTGCCGCAGCCTTTCAAAAGACTTTGTTTGAGGAGAGTATTGCAAAGGGTTTAACACAACAGGGAAGTTTAGTTACCCTCTCTTACATGCTAAAAACTTCCATGAGGAGCCATAAGATCATCCTTCCCACCTCTGTTCCTTATGGTCACCTATGTTGCCCATGACCCCTTCTAGTTCTGCAGTTCGTGGCCATGTGAAGCTGCCATGCATAAAAATGTACACATTAAAAGTTCCTGTATAAATGATGGGATGAGGACACAATCCTGATTGCCCAAAATTCCACCTCACAGGGCAGAGCACTGATATATGGAGAGGGTCATTTCATAGAGCTACAGGATGGGTAAGTCATACCAGTGACTGGTATCTTGTATCAAAAATAAATAGCATAACTTTACACTCAGAGAATTATATCTCAGTTGCACTATGTTATCTTGCTACAAAACTGTGTTGCCTTCCACAACCAGATGTGCATTGTGCATGGATGTGAAATGTGCAACTATACATACAGTGCAGTCAATGCACAATAATGCACACCACTGATGGTGTAACCTGGGGCAGTGGCACCACATGCATAACTCTGCTTTCCTAATCTTCAACTGAATATGGATGTAAGTATTGACAAGTGTACACACACACACACTCACACACACGTGTGTAAGGGAACTGATGTATGCATAAGACAGTGAAAGAGTGCCAGGCAACATAGCACAGGTAGGATTAGTCATGATAACATCATAGCCTCATCATATAAACTTTAGATGCATGAGTGTGTTGGAAGAAGCTGAAATGTTTGATCTTAATGAACAGTAATGCTGAAAGCACTGGCAGATGGTGGCTCCCATGTTGAAAATCTACAACAATTTTTGGTGCAAACTTTAAAGGACCTATCAAAGATCCTGAACCTATTAGGGTGTGGGTTTGGGATCAACACTTTAAATGACTCTTTTAAAAATGTGAAGCAGATTCTTTACCATGCTGATATGGAAGCCACTGGTAGTTAAAATAATTTAATAAAGTGAATTTGAAATGAAGCAGATGTTAAAAGATTAAGTGATTTCTGAGATCTAGGCCTTTTCTCTTTCTGATTCATGATACTTGCAATTTTTTGTTTGAGAAAGATTGAGCACAAACACTGAACAAGTACCTTCAAAGTCAAGAGACAGCTATTTGTGAATCATTCATGGCTGTGAATATTCCAAAAAGAAAGCTTATTCCCCTGCATTTTCAGTTTTTTCTGCTGCTGGATATGCTCTCCACCTTTTCTAAAATGTAATTGCCAAAGAGTTAACACACAGTGGCAGTCATAGAGGGAGGAGATTGATTTAGGAAGCAAAAGTGTGTGTGTGTGCATGTGCCTTCAGGTTGTCTGTTGACTTATGGTGAGCCATTTCATAAGCAAGGAATACTCAGAGGTAGTTTTGACAGTTCTGTCCTCTGAAATATAGTCTACAGCACTTGGTGTCTGCTGGCAGTCTCCCATCCAAGTACTAACCAAGGGTGACTCTGCTTAGCTTCCAAGATCAAACAGGATCTGGTGCTTTTGGGGTATGTAGGCCCTAGGAAATCAAACTACCTTTCTTCAAATAACAGTTTTACAGCATGAAGATTTTGAAAATCAATGAATTTTGTAATTGTGGCCATGTTGCAAAAAATACATTTTTGCGTCTCAAGTAAATTAACCAAAAGTTGAAATGAAGCACACTGCATTCTTCCGCTTCTTATTGCAGGCAAATTCTTGTAACTATTTCGCAAAGGAAATACCACAATGCCAATCAGTTTCATTCCCAAGGTGACAGGAAGCCACCTCAGTCTGTTGTTGATTGTACTTGTCTTGCTTGTCCCACCCACTGCACTTTCTTCCCTTTGGCTGAACTTAAGATTAATTAATCAGTAGCCGACATCTGGCAGACAGTTTGGGTAGCTTGTCAGTGATTTATCTCCAAGACCTGTTAAACTGTTCATTACTTTATAGGTAGCTTAAAAAGAAAGGGGTAAGCAACAGAATACTAAAATGCTTTTTGAATCATTTAGTACAAGGAGGCAATTGTGGCTTTCAATATGTATTTATTTATTTATTTATTTATTTACCTACCTACCTACCTACCTAGAGTTCTAGGTAGAAGGTTAGCTACCTTCTTAGCTAACCTTCCCAATAATGGGGGATTGTGAGCACTGCAATCCAAAAACATCTGAAGAGCCTTATTTTTCCCAACCGAGGGACAAATTTGTCATCATTTTTAGTGATGAATCTAGAATAGTCTATAACAGGGATTGGGACTGGGTCACCCTCTAAATGTTGCTGGATTGCAACTCTTATCATCCCCACTTATCATCCCATCAATAATTATGGGAGTTGCAGTACAACAACACATGGAAGGCCTCATTCCCACTTACAGATAAATCGGTGTGCAATCCGAATCGATGGATCGATTGGACAACAAAGCGTGGTTCCCATTACATTTGCCCCAATCACATTTTTTTCCTCCAAAATAACCTTCTTGTGGTTCCCATTCACCAATGAATCGATTCAAAATGATTCGGTTCCAGCTGGCCAAAGGGGAAATTTGAATCGATTCCAATCCGCTTGTGGTTCACACTTGCGTGGAGTAGATTTATCGAAAAAGAAGCAGAAAAATTCAGCATCAAAAAGACGTGATTTAAATGGGTCTAGAGCATGCCCCCCACTCTCAGAATTGCTTCAGCAATTCAGAGTAAGTGGAAACTAGGGTCATTTGAACCGTTTCAAACTGATTCATGATCCAGTTTTAAAAGATAGTGGGAATGAGGCTGAAATTTGTTCCTTTTGAGCAATAGCAAGTGAATTTCTATACCGCTTATCAGTGAACTAACACTCCCTAAGCGGTTTACACTGTGTAAGTCAGTTGCCCCCAATAAACATTTTACCGACCTATGAAAGGATGGAAGGTTGAGTGGACCTTGGAGCCCTGCCTGGGATCAAATTCACAACAAACAAACAAACAAACAAACAGCTTCATTTATATACCACTTCATACTGAACTTACAGTGTCTAAGTGGTTTACAACTGTAAGCTAATTGCCCCCAACAATCTGGGTACTCATTTTAGTGACCTCAGAAGGATGCAAGCCTGAGTCAAGCTTCAGCTCTTTTGCTGGTATTGAACTTGCAACATTATGGTTTTGAGTGAGTGGTTGCAGTACTGATGTTTAACCACTGTGCCACCAGGGCTTCCTTTACTGGCCTAAAACCTTAGCCAGTTCATATGTCAGTACAACTGGCATGCCAGATCATGTCAGCTATACTGGTATACACAACACGGAATAGGGAAGCACGGGTATCTTCACTCTCCATATTGATTCTTTCTATTCAGCAACATGACATGCAATTGATGCATGTACACATCCACAGAGGTGTAGCTGCAGGGCAGCAAAATGAGAGCAAAATAAGATTTTTTTTTCTCTCCCTCATTAAAATTTCTGTTAGTCTCCAAATTTCTAGCATTCCAGAGGGTAAGACAGTAAACATTGTTCATACTTAAAACTCATATATTAGCTATGTTCTCATTTCCTTGACCACTTTGCCCGCCCCTTTTCTTCAGATAACAATAACTAACTGCTGAGGGATTGGACTAGAAAACCGAGTAATTAAAATATCTGTCTGGGCTATGGAACAGGGTCTGTGTGTGCACACATGCATACAAGATTCTTTGGGTGCCACTGCTATTTCTTCTGAATGCGGGCTTTTCCTGATAAAACCCAATTTGCTGGTAGAACTAATGGACAGGAAAAGAAGGGAGGCTCTCCAAGCTTGCACTTTTGAACAGTCAGTTCCCGTTGCTCAAGCAGCACAGCCTTATCGAGGGAAGTACAGGAGAGAACTGGCACTACATTAGAAAGTCTGATTAAAAGAGGGAAAGCTCTCCTGTCAGCTGTCTTCCTGCTCAGGATGTGGAGTGATTCCTGTCCCTGCCAGATACTGATTGCTACAAACTTTGTCTAGAAACACTTTTTCAAAAAGTATTTCCTTCATACACTTTTGACATGATGAAGTCTGGATAATTCTCAGAAGCTGCTCCAGATCTGAACTGGAGCACTGGAGGTGCTGAGTAGTTTGTGGGTCATTTTTGAGTTTGCCATCCTATTTGCAAAAGCAACAATGTGCACCCACATTTTCACGGCACCCCCAGATGTCCTCTACTGTGATTGTACTCTACACACAAGTGTGTGTGTGTGTGTGTTTAAGGATAACTAAAACATTTAAAGCAGGGTGATGCTTTGCAGTCTGTTTCCTTTCAATGCATTCTTCAGAAAACATCAGAGTGGGACTGGTAGTGCTGCAGTGCCAGCTGAAAGTGCAAACCAAGCGCTTTTTCTCTAAAAACAGAATGCAGTGCTCTGGATGGAGGATTGATAACATCCTTCCAGCAGCGAGGAACATCAGCAACAGAGAAGAGCATCTCAGCAAAGGAATAGACAGAAGGAGGCAGATCTCTTTGTCTGAGATGCCATGGTGCAAAAAGCAGCTACACTTTGGAGGATATCCACATGGCTTGAAGTTACTTTTTTGGACTACAACATAGAGTCCAGTGATGAGAGCTGTAGTCCCAACAGTTCCTTTTTTAAAATTTGTGGTAGCAGTTGGCTTCACTTCATTCCCTGACCGGGAAAAAGGGAAATGAACAAAATGAGGACTGGCGTCAGGTTCTTAGTGAGCCTGGAACAAAGACTCAGGACTGCCTTTACAGAAATAACCAGAAGGGTGTACTGGCAAATGCAGTTATACAAAAAGAGAATTTAATGTGAGGTGAAATAAAGGCAGGAAATGACCCTTCTAATGATTTATGATTTTCACCAGATTGGTTGACCCTGAGATGGATGGGTGGAGCTCCCTGTAAATATTTTTCCAGTTTGATGTAGCTTCCCTCCTCAGCCTTTAGAAATTGCCATTTGAATCATTTGGGTACAGTTGCTAAAAATATCACCTCAGACTGGCGGTATGAAGTGATAGTTCTGACCCCAGCAAAAGTGAGAAAAGACTAGTGTGTGGATTATTAGGGGCCTAAATAGCCTAAAGGCACCAGATCCTGTCTAATCTTGGAAGGTGAGCAGGGTTAGTCATGGTTAGTACTTGGCTGGGAGGCCACCAATAAATATCAGCTGCCTTATGCTATGTTTTAGAGGAAGGAACTGGCAAATCCACCTCTCAGTTTCAATAAGGAAACCCTATGGAATTCACAGGGTCACCATAAGTTAAGAGGCAACTTCATGGTATATGCACAAAAACACACATGCAAAAATGAATGCTGCTAAAATGTATTCATAAATAACAGTTCACAGAGTAAAAAATATTATCTTACTCAGTAACATCTGTGTGGTTGGTGTCACCCAGTGCAGGTGTCTTTAAAGGGCTCAAGGGCAGCAATGGACTGTCCTGCGCTCCCTCACTTTCACTACATCACTCACCTGCCCAGTGGCCCTCCACCCACTGCCCAGCAAGACTACTGCTGGGGGGGGGGCAGTGCTACAGCCTATGGAGGGCCCATTCAGGGTCTGGTATGGCTGCTCATCCAGCACTCATGTCAAACTTGGAACAGAAGAGACTGTCCAGGTCCCACAACAGCAGCCACTCATAAGGAGGGTGATGCTGCAGCTTCAGGATGGCCTCCAGTGTCTGGCATGGCTACTGAGAGCAAGAAAAGGGGCAATGTCCCTTCTCTCTCACCCAGAAGCCACACCAGGCCGACTGGGTATATTGCCCTGCTGGATGCACACACCCCTTTTGGGGTGTCACCCAGTGCAGTTTGCTCCCTGCACTCTCTTTGTGATGCCTTTGCTCTTACTATTTGTGCCTTATTGCTATATTCTAATTGATATAGGACTTTCCATGGGGAAAAGAAGCTAAAGATTGCTGAATTTTCTAGCTGTTCTTCATCTCCCATAAATTAACATGTTTAAGAACATAACTCCCATGACTGTAACTTCTGTTTATCAGTAAGAGGATCAGTTTGATTCAAAGTGTTGGAGTTGGGTTTGGATATCAAAAATCTGAATGGAAATCTCTTCCTAACCATATGTAGTTCACTATGGCTACGACCCTGTCTCCAACTATCTGGGAGTAAGCTCTACTGAAACCAATAGAACTTGCTTTTGAGCAGGCTTGATTAAGATATTTTATAGAAACTGTACAGTTTTATGAACAGTTACTTAGAAGCTGGTCCCACTTTATAAAGTGGAGCTTATTCCCTAGCAAGCATGTTTAGGATTGCAAATGAAACTGGCTTCTGAAAGTTTCTTCCTCTTGATTTTATGTGCACTGCTGCTGTATTGCCAGGGTTTTTCTAAATATTGTTCTAGTTTGAATCTTAAAATATTTAGATCATATTTATTTTAAATATTATGTCAGTGAACCTTCATAAATCAAGGAAATAATTGCCTAATCTTCTATGAGAGGGAAGAGATTCAAGAAAAGGTGGAGGATGACCAAGATGGTTAATGGTCTAGAAACCAATCCTTATGAGGAACAATTGAGAGAGCAGGTTGTGTTCAGCATGGAGATGTAAACTGAAGGTGCTATATAAATAAATGAATAATACTAATATACTAATACCACCTACAAGAAGAGGAAGATCTTAGCCAAGCATATCAATGCTATCAATGAGTATGGCAAATAGCTTTCTCTTGGAAAACAATCACTTTGTTTCATGCAGAAGTGTAAATTGATATTGGGACTGGGAGCTATACATCCCATTTTTTATTTTGCCAATTGTATATGCTTGTGGCAGAACCCACGTCTTAAAGCCTAGGCATCTGCTGTTGCAAGCACATAAATGCTCCACACCATGTTGAGTGTGAGGGAAAGTATGGGATGAGGAAGTTGGTGACGGTGACTGATCTATTGCAGTCCCAGTGGCATCACTGAGAGCATGGTGGGACCTGCCTTGACATGGAAGCAACTGGGCTGCCATAATTTATTCTCAAGCATCCACAGAACATTCTTGAAAACAATTTATTTTGTTCAAGTTCTTTCCATTCAATCCAGGAGGAATTCAGCTGAGAAGAGTTTCCATTCCTATAAAATATCCACATCATGGAAAAGTCCCTTTTTGTAATATAACTCCCAGAATCCCCCAGTGAGCTTGTGGCCATGCTCGCTGAGGAATTCTGGGAGCTGTAGTCTGAAAAGGGATGTTTTCAAACTCTGAAAAATTTTCAAACTATGACTGATGGTGTGCTGAAGGCTTTAAATTTTTATTATACTTCTTATTTCTCACATTAAATATCCTTCAGAGTATTTATTTGTTATCCTTTATTAAATGCTAAAATATATTCTTTCTAAATACTTCCTTAAACCATTTCAAGTGAATTGTCTTCTGGTTAATATACCTTTGCATCTAATGTATTTCTCAGCACCATGAGTCTCTTGAACTGGAAAATGCCATAAACCAAAGTTATAATTAGATCCTGCCACATTTTGTTAGAAAGGAAGTAACCCTTTTTGCTATAACTGGTGGATAAAACAATGTAAAAGCCAAAGAAAATATTAACATTTCAATTATGCTTTGTTACAAAACAATATGAATATATTGGCTCATTTGACTGGGGGGGGATCACAGAAACTTGTAGAGGGAGAAGATTGTAAGGTTGAAGATGCCCTTTTTCAAAGAGATGTGGAAGGGGAATAGTGAAACAAGGAAGTTTTATCACATGGGATGAAAACTGTGCAGAAATGAAATTTAAACTGAAAACAACTTGCATTTGCAGGTTGTTTTTCAGATGATATTTGTGTGAAAGAGAAATAACATAAAAATAACACGAATGCAAAGTTGTCAAAACCAGTTCCTTTTTACTTTTGCTAAATTTCAAAAGTACAAAGGAACTTTATGTGCAGATTATTTTTGCGTTATTTCTCTTTCATACCAACGCATCTGATAACACCCAGATTTTAAAATCCTGTTTCTGCACAGGATTTTACCAATTTGTCTTCTGTGTGATAAACTCCAGGGACTGGTTTTGTGTGTGTGTGTGTGTGTGTGTGTGAAAGAGAGATTATTCCCAAAATTAACTTTCTTTTGGCTCAGCATCCACTCATGCTTTACCATAGATAAATTAAGGAGGATGGTATCATGTACTACTAGTTTGTTAAGAATATAAGAAGAGTATTGATCTTTGTTGGACCAGGCCAAAACCTTATCTAGTCCAGCATTCTGTCCTCTAGAGGCCAACCAGATGTCTAGAAGAAACCCAAAACAGGACAAGAGTGAAGTAACCTTCACTTATTCATCCTCTCGATCTAGGACCAGACTAAGGACTTTATCACACGAACAAAAAAGACGGGAGCATAGTGGGATGCTCCTGTCAATATAGCACAATAACATGAAGATTTTCTCACAATGTTGCACAATATTGTGATTATCTGGTGAATAAAGAGGAATTCCAGTGTCGTTTTTTATTCACAGGAAAATCCATGAATAAAAAGCAGCGCTAGAATTCCTCTTTATTCACATGATAATCACAGGGTAGTTGCAATATTGCACAACATCATGTGAAAATCTTCACACTACTACACAATATTGATTGGAGCATCCTGCTATGCTCCCCTCTTTTTTGTCCATGTGATGAAGTCCATAGGAGATGATCACACAAGGCTTTTAAAGTGAAATTTCACTGGGAAGGAAGCAGCTTTGGTGATACTGATCACATGACACTGCCTCCCACCCATAGCTGCACTGGCCCCCACCAATGAATAACATGGCAATGACCAAGGTGCCAAATTCATTCCCAAGGCAGCTGCATGATTGCCAGTCATGTGGTGTCAGTGTGCTATGCTTATAGCCAGAAGGAGTTTCTAGCCAGAAGGCCAAAACCTAAGACCTAGATACAGTCCCAGTGATGTCATTAAGTGTTATGCATTAATGCCAACCACACGTGCTCACAACCAATCATTCAAACACAAATATATAGAGAAAGAGAGAATGTATTTTCTTATTTGGAGGTAAAAAAAAGTTGCTGCCAGATCAAGGTGAAATGAGAAGATTATTCCTTCTTGCTTACTTTGGGGGCTGGGTTAGGGAACACTTTAGTCTACTTTACTTGTTTCTAGCCAGAAAGTGGATGAACAGCAGAGCAGATGACAAGCTGCAAAAACTGGAAAGCAAAAAGGAAGCTAACTTAGTAAATGCCTAGATCCCCTGCAGGGTCTTTGCACATTGCAGCAACCAATCAACTAATTCTTGAAAATTGTATCAAGCTGCTGGTTTCCTAGCTGAACTGGAGATTTACACACTGCCCTTTCCACTTACCTGTAACTGAGCCCCTCAAAATGGAGAATTTTCACCCTTGTCACCTGCCTGGAGATGACCCATGAAAACTGGAAAGTCAGGGCCAAGCCCTGAAATCTAACAAGCCAATTCCCTTTTGTTCTCTTGTTTGATAAGACTTTTTTTCCCCATGATAAATTATTACCAAGTGACCATGAAATAATTTAAAGTCATTTCCATTGAAGCAAAGGGGCAGGTAAGAAACTGGTTCCATAAAATGAATCCGAATATCTTAAAGAAACTCCTTTGCCATTAAATATCAAAGAGGAGGAGAGGGAAGAGACAATTTATCCATCTGTCTGTCTGTCTGTCTAATTACTTTTGGATTTAGTATTTGCAAAGCAATCTGTTTATTAGATCAAAATAAAGTAACAACAACAGTATTGTTTTCAAAGGGATATGTTTGTAGAAAACAACAACAACAAAGATGGATATTATAAGGATCCTGTAATGTGCTGATGGATGTCAGAAAACGGTAGTCTTATTGAAAGCATTTTAGTGAGGAGAAACAGGCTGCTGTTTAGATTTTAGTGCTTATTCTTCCTCTTTATTTTATCTTTTTTTAAAAAAGTTAATGTCTAGTATGATAACTTTCTGTTTGGCTTTGTTTGGATAGGTTGGCATTTGAAGCTAGGTTTGTTTAAATCAGGCATAAACAATTTATGTTATGTTATTGTATTTTTGCTCCCATTAATCTTAGTCCTAATCCTCACCTATTTAGTGAGAGATGACATCTGGAGGATCACACACTGGCTATGGTTTAACTAATGCATGGATTAGCTTTGGACATGATGAAGAAACTACAAATCAACCTTAGCATGTCATAGATGATGAGTATGTTCAAACCTTGACATAGTTCAAGGCATAGGAGATTCCTGATAGAGCTTCTTATGCAACCAATCAATGGATATTGTGCAATGTTTCATCTTTTCTTCCTTACTGGATTTTCTCTGGGGGGGGGGGAATGGGTGATGGTAGGAAGGCATGGGAAATTACAAAAGGATGAGGAAGATGGTGGAAGTCCTTAAAAAGTTCAGTGAATGAAGCAGGGGCATTTCTCAGTTTAAAAAAAATCCACCTGCAATTATTTGTAGTCTTCTGTGGATCACCCTACTGTGAAAAATGTAGTAAATCACTGCATAGAACAAATCCCACATTCCTAAATACCAGTTCACATGAGATAAAAAGCTAATTGTACAATGTTTGTCTTATCCTGCAGGCGAGGATCTAATGTTTCACTCACCTTAGACATGAGCAGCTTAGGAAGTGTTGAACCTTTTGTAGCTGTGCCAACACCAAGAGAAAAAGTAGCAATGGAGTACCTCCAGTCTGCTAGCCGGATCTTGACAAAGGAGCAGTTAAAAGACACCGTTGCAAGTTCTCATTTGCTTCAAACAGAATTCATGGTAAGCCTATTATTGATCATTAGTTAAAAAAAAACTTTTTTGCATGTACGCACGCACGCACACATACATATATATGAGAATTGGAGTACATATTCATTGTAAGGCTCCAGATTTCCCCTTTGATATGAACTCACATGAAAATATTAAAAAGTTGTCTCCCTGAGATACTAAGTTTCCACTTACATGATATTTTTAGTGTTTCCAAATCTTCAGACTTAATTGCCTAACCAGCATTCTGGCCTGATACAGCATTGAAACACATGCTTTTTAGCTGCCAATTAGCTTCCAGGCGCAGTACAAAGTGTTGGTTATTACCTTTACAGCCCTACATGGCTTGGATCCAGCTTACTTGCGGGAGTGTCTCTTTCCATACAATCCACCCCACACTCCCAGGTCCTTTAGGAAGAACCTTCTGCAGCCAAAGAAGACCAGGTTGATCACGATTTCCCAGAGGACCACTCCAAAGCCACAAAGGCATCAGCCACTCCAAAACTGTGGAATGACCTGCTAGAGGAGGTCTCTCTCTCTCTCTCTCTCTCTCCCTCTCCTCCCTGCAGATCTGAGACGTTTGGTTCTTTTGAAGGGCAGTCTTGATTCCACTTACTGCCCTGCCTTCTAACCCACCAGCTACAATGTATCTCAGCCTCCATAGCCTGCCAAGGTTTCATTACTTGCATCTTTGCTAGCAACAATTGTGTGTGTGTGTGTGTGTGTGTGTGTGTGTGTGCCTTCAAGTCACCTATCAATTTATGGCAATCCTGTGGATTTCATAGGGTTTTATTAGGCAAGGAATATTCAAAGGTAGTTTGGCCATTTTCTTCTTCTGAAATATAGCCTACAGTACCTGGTATTCATTGGTAGTCTCTCATCCAGGGACTAACAAGGGTTCACCTTGCTTAGCTTCCAAAATCAGATGGGATCTGGTGCTGTTAGGGTAGCTCCTTATAAATACTAACACTGCTAATTCAGTTTTCTTTTTCCTCCCTCTTTAGGAAATTCCAATGAATTTTGTGGATCCTAAAGAGCTTGACATTCCCAGCCATGGGACTAAAAATCGCTATAAGACCATCCTTCCAAGTAAGTCTATTTCAGCTTTTATTAGTATTTCATCCAGCAGGGGAGCCCTCCCTTTTCCTATTATCAGCTCGCTGCATATGTCAGCTTTTCCATTCCCAACACTGACTGGGTGTGCCTCTTCAACTAGGGCACCTAGCATGACCAGCAAATGATGTGTGAAATGATGTGTGTATTTTTCCCCCTCTATTGGTCTCTCAGAAGAGCCATAGGCTTTCAACTTCTGTCCATCCACTTCTGCCTGGTTGTCACTGCCTTGTATTAAAGTAACTGTCAGGTTTCAGTAATTCTGTTTTACATTTGATTTTCTTTTGGTCTTTTAGATATAAAGTATTAGTCTTTTAGGTAACTTTTTAGTGGCTAAATTCTCCTGTTCTGATGGTTTGACATTGAGGCAGACTTTTTCCCCCTTTACACAGTGGCCTTTATAATGTTTTCATTAATGTGAATCAGACTTGTTTTCTTCCAATTTATTGGTATTTAGTATATCCACATGCATGTCACTTTTTAAATGCCACATTCAATTTTACCAAACATAGAAGACTTTCAGCACACACTAGAAAGCAATTTTTCACAAATTCTTGGGTCAAATGAACACACTGGGATCAATGGAAGCATATTCCCATTGTTCTAAGTACTTCAGATTTAATCCAGCAACAAGTGGCCCCCAAGACAAGGGGATTTTGCTCTGCCAGGTGTCTGACAATTCTTCCAGTCTTCCCACCCCCACTTGTTTCAGAAATTTATTATCCAAAATGTCATGGGCCACTTCAAAGGGCAGATGGACTATATTTGCTTTCTATGCTCACAGGATGTGAAGGCTTGCTATCATAAATTAAAAAAACCTAAATAAGCTTTCATCATACTGCAGTTTTGACGTGGTAGCATACAGCTACATCATTATGACCTACCAGCATGATCAAACTCAGGGTCCTTGGTGGGTACACACAACAAGGCTTTCTCTGTAGTAGTAACTCAACTGTTTAACACCCTCTCATGGAAATTCAGGCTGGCTATGACTCTTTTGAATCTTTAGTGGGCAGCTAAGATTGTGCCTGTCTTCAGCCAACATGTCATGTACCCACTAAACCAGTCTGCTGTCTCTGAGTATTATTATTTGCCAGTGTTGTAGCAGTTCCATAGCCAGTCAATTTGATTTCCATTCATAGAATCAAGGATTGTTTTGTCCTTTGCTTCAGACAGCAAATGTCTGGGGGGCAGCCCTGATGAACTCTGTGACTGGCTGCAGCTCACTTCCCCCATCATTAAGTGATCATTGCAAGGGATTGATAAATAAAAAAGCAGGACCCTAACTCACGCTATTGAAATGCAATACCTATGCAGAAGCCTCTAACAGCCTTCATTGGTTCTGATGTCTTCATTGGGAAAGGAAATGCCATTGGTTTCTGCCTAGGCAGTGTGCTTGAGGTATGTCATGTTGCACTTGAAATTGGGAGTACAGCTTTCTCCCAGTTTCACCTCCTTGGTCCATGAGCTTCCATCTGTCAGCAAAGATGGAGAAGCAGCACAGATCTCTACAGCACTCAGACATCCATGATAGGAAAGATCAGGTCCATAGTAACAAAGGTAACATTAAAGTGCTATAATTGTGAAGTGTAAAAGAGACCTGCCATGGCTCCATCATATGGTGTTCTGGGATTTATAGTTACATTCAGACCTCTGCTAGGGAGCTCTAAATGCCTCTGTGTTGTTGTGTGCCTTCAAGTCATTTCTGACTTATGGCAACCCTAGAGCAAACCTATTACAGGGTCGTCTTGGCAAGATTTGTTCAGAGAGGGTCTACCTTTGTCTTCCTTTGAGGCTGAGAGAGTGTGACTTGGCCAAGGTCACCCAGTAGGTTCCTGTGCATTTAGAGGCACTATACCACACTGAATCTCTCCAGTGTCTCACCAAATTACAAATCCCTGAGTTACACAGGGTGAACTGGAAGCCATTAAAGTAGTATCGAAATGTTATGACTGTGCAGTATGAAAGGAGCCCAAGTCTGCTTCTGAGGTAGGGGGAAGAATAGATTCTGTCCCTGCATTAGGACACTATGTGCCTTATTGCAGCATATCAGTTCACCTCCCTTTTTCCTCTAGACAGAACCAGAAAGCAGTAGGATGAGAATATATGAGTCGCATTTGGTTCCTGTCTCATTTGTTTCATCTCTGGTAAACTCAGAGTGATTCATAGCATACTCTATGTCTGTGTGTGTGTGTGTGCGCGTGCGCGCGCGTGCCTGCGCGTGTGCGTGCGTGCATGCGCCTTCAAGTCATTTATCAACTTATGGTGACCCCATGGATTTCTCAGGGTTTTCTTAGGCATGGAATACTCAGAAGTGGTTTTGTCAGAATCTTCCTCTGAAATGCAGCCTAGAGCGCCTGGTATTCATTGGCAGTCTCCTATCTAAGTACTAACTAGGACTGACCTTAGCTTCCAAGATTAGATAGGATCTGGTAAACTTGGGGCATTTTGTCCCTTTTTTAAGCATACTACAGCTGTACAAATACCACCCTGGATATCACAACTATCTAAGATGCTGGTGCCCATTGTAACAGCTGTGTCAAAATATTAATCTAATATTAGAATGTCCCCCACTTCTAATATATGTATGTATATTACCACCACCACAACTACCACTACAACAGCATCTAATAAACCTATGTTGTTTTCAACAGTAAAAGGATTTTCATTGTCTTTGCAGATCCTATAAGCAGGGTCTGTTTGAAACCAAAGTACCCAGGGGACACTTTGAGCACCTACATAAATGCAAACTACATCAGGGTAAGTAAACTGGTGTACGTTGTGAGAATTTGCCAACTTCGACCTCATTTTCTGGTTGAACAATTAGAAAAATTTAATTCTACTGAGCTACTGCTCATTCCTTTTCTCCCCACATGGCTCTCTCAATAGAAAGTTATGAACAATCTCATGGTAAAATCAATATGAGCAGAATGTGTTTATTGCTCCAAGTCAATGGTCACAAAAGACTATGCAAGCTTTCAAGTTCTCCTAAATTCTTCATCAAAGTAGACAGTAAACAAAGCAGGAAGAAGGATGGACAGAAGTGCCTGATGCTTCAGCCATGGCCTCTGCATCTGTTTACAGTCTTAAGATGGAAAATGGCTCCATCAGGCACTGAAATGGTTTCAAATTGCTTCTTGGGCTTTCCTAAAAGTTTCTGGGACAGAGAAACAGATAAAGAATAATTCCCTAATGCAGGTACCACACCTTGACCATCTATTGCTTCCCCTCTCCATCTCCATCCTTTTTGCTTTATTTACCATCTAACCTGAGGAAGAGTTCTGAAGAATCCTAAAGCCTGCACAATATTGCAGAGTTGGCCTAATCGGAGTAATGAGATCCAAGCATATGGAGCTGGATTATTATTATTATTATTATTATTATTATTATTATTATTATTATTATTTGGCCTATACACCCACCTTCTCTATTTTGTGTGTGAAATGAGTACTCAGTGGGCAATATATTGTCTTAACAAATAATCCATCAGAAATAAGTTCGCACAAGCTCTCTGAATTGGCTTTCTTCTTATTCAAGTGCCTATTTCTTTTAACTCCCATTAAAATCTTAATCTGATATTACTATTTTTATGTCTGTGTCCAAATCAGGGTTACAGTGGCCAGGAGAAAGCTTTCATTGCAACCCAGGGCCCTATGATTAATACAGTCAATGATTTCTGGCTGATGGTATGGCAAGAGGATAGTCCAGTAATTGTTATGATCACAAAACTGAAGGAGAAGAATGAGGTATGATTTCTGAACTTATTAAGTAATGAACATTATTCTTCTGGCTGTGGAAGTAGCCAGCACTGTGATCAGATGTTCTCAGAAGAAAACAGTCCTTAATTTAGATCTGCAAATCCACTGAAATCATGGGTTAATAATGACTCCCACTGATTTAAAAGAGTGTGCTGTACATTTGACTAAGTCTGGATCCAACTTGTGATCATCATCATCATCATTATCATCATCATCATCATTATTATTCAGCGAAAATAATAAAGGGTTGTATCTAGATGTAGTTGTGCTCGACTGAGAGTTGTACAAACAAGTCTTTGTCTTTGTTGTTAACTGCTAGCTGATTTTTACTTATGGTGACCTTGTGAATGAGAGATTGCTAAAAATTCCATCCCAACTCACAGATAATTTAGTTCATTTGTTGGTTTTGATAGAATCAGGAGCACAGATAATCACTATATATAGTGCCATTTCACAAATCCCAACACAGAAGTATGGGACTAATCTGCTTTTTCCTGGCTCTTGAAGATTCACATCTTTTTCAGATATTGATATAAAAATATGGCTGTTTGACAATGGATTCATCCAAGATTGGGCCTCTTTCCTTAAAGACAAGAAATTGGGGGGAAATAGTTCTCAGAGTTTTGTTGTGTTGTTATATGCTATATGTTATATGTTATGCATTATAGACTCGGGCTGTGGCTTCCTTGATTGAGTCTATTCATCTGTATGTAGTCTTTCTCTTTTCCTACTACTTTCTATTTTACCAAGCATTATTGTCATGTCTTTTCATGATATGTCCAGAGAACAAGAGTCTTAGTTTAGTAAGCTTGGCTTCTAGTTCACTTGAGTTCAGACTTGATTTGATTATTATTCTATGATTCTATGATTCTGTGATTTGATCTAGGACCCATTTCTTTGTCCTTTTAGCAGTCCATGGTATCTATACTACTCTTCTCCAGCACCACATTTCAAATGAGTTGATTTTCATCCTATCAACTTGATTATGATTTCCTATATTATACATGCTATATTAATGGAGCTAACTATGCCACTGGGCATTAGTAAGGCAGCCATTAAAATATGCTGTTCTAATGAGACATGATACATAGAATCATAGAGTTGGAAGAGATCTCAAGGGCCATCAAATCCAACCTCCTTCCATGTAGGAATACACAATCAAAGCACCCCCTGACAGATTAACCATTAAGTCATTGTTTTAAAACTTTCAAAGAGGGAGACTCCACCACACTCCAAGTCAGCACATTCCACTGTTAAATAGCTCTTACTGTCAGGAAGTTCTCCTATTTAGATGGAATCTGTTTTCCTGTAGTTTGAATCCGTTGCTCTGTGTTCTATTCTCTGAAGCAGCAGAAAACAAGCTTGCTTCATTTAGCATCCTTTCAAATATTTAAACATGACTGTCATGTCACCTCTTAACCTTCTCTTCTCCAGGCTAAACATTCCCAGCTCCCTAAACCACACTTCATAGGGCATAGTTTCCAGACCTTATACCATTTTAGTCACCCTCTTTTGGACACGTTCCAGCTCCCTATAGGGTCAGAATGACTAGATAGAGACTCTTATACTTTGGAGACATCATGAGATGACATAATGTATTGGGGGGAAATGATAATGCTTTGCAAAATGGAAGGCAGGAGGAAAAGAGAAAGATCTCATACATATTGACTCATGGTGGCAATATTAATGAAAGACCTCCAAAAGCACCTGTCACCAGGAACCCTGCTCAGATCTTGAAGACTCAGAGCTTTGCCTTCCTTGATTGAATCAATCCAAGCCAACTTGATGTCAAATAACAACATAACAGCAACTAACCTGGATAACTGTGGTATTCCCTGGTTATCTTTCATCTAAGTACAACCTATGCTTGATCCGGATTAACTATAGAAATCAAATAAGACTGGATGTGTTCAGGGTAGCATGAGATATGACATGTTATGCAAGGGTAGCAAATTGTTAATACTTTCAGTTGTTGCTGATGCTGTCTCATTGTTGTTGTTGTTGTTGTTGTTGTTGTATTTTTATTACTAGGAAGGGGAGGAGGGGCACTTTTTTTCCAGTGAGATTTTTCCAGTTTAGGTGCCAAAATGGTTTGGAGGTGGAGGGTCTTCTTGGGAGAGGGAGCCATTGGCTGTTCTGTCTCAAGCTGCAAAATGTCTGGGCTGGCCATAGATATGATAAACAATTCCTTGTCTGATCTGATCAAGATATCTCTGAAAACCTATCCTGCTATAATACAGTCTGCAGAAACAAATATTTTCCCACAGGAAATGCCAAACTTTTAATACCCCTGACACTGCTTGAAAAGAATGACTTGAAAGCAACACCCCATGGTTTCCAACATATCAGGAAGCCCTGTGTTTACCTGAATAGCTCAAGCTCATTACAATATTGTTTATCTGCATTGTTGTGGACTGGCAATGGCAGTTTCCTTCTAAGAAAAGAGGGGGAGGTATCTCATGTAGTTCCCAGGCTATAGGAAGAAAGTCGGTCTGTGTTTACATGAGCTTTAGACATTTCACTAAGAAATCCTGGCAAACATGTTAAGTACTGCTTGGGTTGTAGGAGAATTATTATGCCATTTTATTTGATGCAACAAGCATGTAAGTTTGGATACTCTGAGGTTTTTTTAATTATATAAATATATATATCAAATATGGTTGTGTTCAGAAAAGGGAGAAAAGATAGAACTAAAACAGAAATAACCAAGCAAGACATGAAAATGGTTCTATGGTAGGAAAAAGTCAGAAATTTCCTATGCCTGTCATTTTGTGGGACACAACTGAAAGTCTCTATCAAGCATGTTATTGCCCCTGAAAAAGGATTCAGCTTGTTATATGCCTTAATGCTGAATCCTTGTATACTAGAGGAAAAACTCAGTATCTCATCCTGATCTTTCACTGCTTTAAGCATGACTACAGAGAAGCTTATTTGGAATCATTGGTATTAGCATGGCAGCAAGTGATGTACATCTGACTTGATTAATTCTAATGTAAAATATGGCATAACATGGGGGGGTGTCTCCTCACAGCAAAACAATGAGAATTTTTTTTCTTTTGGTCCAAATTTGAAAGATTTTGTGCATTCTGCAACTTTTCAGTGCATTTCTGTAAAATGTACAAAATTAGAAAATGTGGTAACGGTTACCTTCTTGTACAATATTAGTAGAAATGACACTAGCTTGGTACAGATACTTTTTTGTACCAGAAAGGGGAAAACACTGAATAAATCCACCTAGTCTCTCCCTTTCTCATTAAGTTTCACTTGCAGCATAGGGATGTGAGTCTTCTTTAATTTTTTTCTCAAAGGAAGCAATGAGCAATTTTAGCAATTTTCTTCATGTTATGAGAAATGCCTATTCCCAGTTCATGACTTTGAATTATAGAGTTGTAATTGACCACAAGGTCATCCAGTCCAACCCCATTCTGCCATGCAGGAACACACAAGCAAAACACCTCCAAAAGATGACCATCCAGCCTCTGTTTAAAAACCTCCAAAGAAGGAGACTCCACCACGCTCTGAGGGAGTGTGTTCCACTATTGAACAATTCTCACCATCATGAAATTCTTCCTTATGTTGAGATGGAATCCCTTTATCTCTTCCTACCCTTTTTAAATGCCAGGGTGAGAAATTTATAGTGGTAGCAGCTGTTTGGTGCTTCCCCTCAAAGGAGCACTGGGAGGAGTTGTAATCTGAAGGATCAGAAGAAGACATTTGTGTGTTTGTCAGCAGTTAAAATGAGGTAAAGTTATGATGTTAAAGGCCATAATCACTGCTAATATAGGCCCAGTACACACCACCAGGAAGCAGTGTCATGGCGGCAATAGTAGGGCTTGGGAATGCGCACCATCGTACGCTCCCGAGCTCTACTACGTGCGGACGGTGCCACTATTGTGCAGCACCGCACACACAGGTGGTGTGTTGATGACAAGTGGGTGTCTTAGCTCTCACATGTCTATTCCACGAAGCAGTGGCGCAGCCCTTACAATGTCGCAAAAAGGAGCTGCTCTTGGCGGCTCCTTTTTTTGCTGCGCAGCAGTGCCTTGCCATTTGTTTGCCATGGCAACGCTACGCAGCAAAAAGGGACAGCGTTTTCCCGCCCATCTGTACTGCCCCATAGTCATGATTTTCTTTGCTTTCAGTTTTCATCCTTTTTGATACGGGTGCATTTTCTTAGCCCTGCCTGTGCCTGGTTGCTTCCCCCACACATCACATAGCAACCATTTACCATAGTTCCCTCCACATCCATCCAGTCTTTAGGGTGAGCATTAACAATTATGCCTGTCAGAATTGCGTAACTTCTTTGGCATAATTTTCCTTTGCTTTGATTATTACATTCTTTGTTACATGTCTACCCCTCCTCCCCCCCAAAAAAAAACCAACAACATGCCTATAGAGAAATTTAACAAATATGCAAAGCAGTTGAAATATGTTATGAACATTTATGCATGAAAGTTCACACAACTGTGTCCAAATTAGTTGTGGATCATTGTTGTTTTGCCTGGAATCGTCATCCAGATACAGAATGAATGAGTAAATATTGTTAATTACTTACAACTTCAAATAATCAATACTCAAAAGAAGTAAATAAACAGCCATGTGAATTATATGTTGTGGTTCACATACTGCCTTGAGTTTTCATTTGTCCCAAAAAGTTATTTAATCAGTAAAATAAGTGATGATACATCTAGAGTCCTAGCAGCAGTGTGTAAAAATAAAGCTCCTTAACTATATTGAAAAGTAGGGGCCATTGTGATGGAGGGTAGTTTTGCATTGTTCATTCAGAGGAGGCTGCCAATTAAAAGGACTGGGAACAAGATAAGAAAAATTCCTGAACAAGCTTTCAAAGCCGTTAGGGAGCTTCATACAGTAGGCCCATTTATCAAGAAAGCTCAGAAGCGGACAATCGGATTGTGACAAGGCGAGGTGCAGCTGTGGTATTTGGTATTGTTTTTCCCTATGCTGGAAAGAGAAACATCTTCCAAAAGAGGTATTGCTGGTAGTGGGGATGGAAGTAGTGACAAGACAGGAGATGATGATGATAAGAATAAGAATAAGAATAATATAGCAGAGGTTGTTGTTATCATAGCTTGGGGAAATTATTACTAGTACTATTATATTTATTTACTAATACTTGCCATGCTGGCTAGAGGATTTGGGGATTTGTAGTTGAAAAAAGTAAATATTCCAAGTGAGGATTCTGGATTCTGTAATTTCAATAAAGGCCCAGCAGGGTCATAGGGGTTAACCGTTCTAACTGCTCTAGGCAAGTTTTGAAGGGTGAGTGGTGGTGGTTGTATTATTAGTCTATAAAAGACAGGGCTTCAGTTGCTAAGAGTTCACTGCTTCCTTGAATGCAACTTTGTGCTTCTCCTTGAAAGCTATCTCTTTAATTAGCCAGTATGATTTCTTTTAAGAGGATTGGTGTATGTGTTGCTGAATATGTGTATAGTTAAAGAGTATTACTTTTTCCTATATAAAATAAATATACACTATTGATAACAAACTGTTTCATTTGTTTAAAAGAGGCTTCGGGCAATACCTTTTTTATGGATTCAATATATTGCCTTATTCCAGAGGTGTTAGATGGAATGGTGCTAAATATTTTCTGTCCTGTGTTCCCCACGATTTGATCTAGGAAGAGATGTTTTGTTGTGTTTTCATAAATCACTGGCTGGTTACCAACCGGCAGTTTTTTAAAAAAGGGGCGTCTCTTCTAGACGCCCCTGAGTCTAGTACGGACTGTGTCCGTACAATATGGCGCCGGCCCTTCTACATGGCTGGCGCCATATTGACATATCGGACCCTGAGCGTCCGAACGTCGCGCGGCCCTAATGACGTCACGAATGTGCCCTTGGCGCTTCGCGACGCCATCAGTGCGCCACTGAAAGAAGCTCCATTTTGGAGCTTCTTTTTTGCTCCGCGCAGGAGCCGCGCGGTATGGCTCCTGAGGCTCCCGCGCGGAGCAAGCGGCGGCGGCGGCAGACCGCCTCAAAGCGGCGGTCTAGAACCCGCCATTGTTACTGAGACATTTAGCTCATACAGAATGATGGCTTAAATAAACATTCTTTTTGTTAGCTCTTCTGTAATGCTGGTGCCATCTTAGTGCTGGTGCCATCTTATATGGAAAATGGAATCAGTAACACAATGAAAATGATTTAAATTCTATCTCACATTTAGTTTCTCTACCATTATCTGCCTTGCACAAATTATTGACATTTACATTACTACAGCGTTTGCTCTTAGCCTAGCTTCGGTTACATTAATGGGCATATTAGTTATTAGTCCCATCTCCACAGTATCTCATTATGTATATGCAAATACTCCAATACTGGAAAAATTCTGAAATCTAAAATATTTCTGGTCCCTAGCATTTTGGACAAGGGATTCTCAACCTATACATTTATACCACACCATTTGTCCAAGGAGCTCAAGATGATCCCTCTCCCCATTTTATGTTCATATCAACCCTGTGAAGTAAGTTAGACAGAGGTACTGGCTGGCCAAGGTTCATGTAGTGAATTTCACAATCAAATGTAGATTTGAACCTGGGTCATCTCAGTTCATCCTAGCACTATAACTCTTGCACAATACTTTTTTAAAGTTAATTAGGAATAATTAACACTTTCATTCAAAATAAAATCTTAAAGATCTTTTTTGATTAATACAGCAATTTTGAAATTCTTCCCCCCCCCCCCTCAGAAATGTGTGCTGTATTGGCCAGAGAAGAGAGGAATCTATGGGAAAGTGGAAGTACTTGTCAACAGTGTGCAGGAATGTGAGAATTATACTGTCCGCAACCTTACACTAAAGGTAACTTTAATTTTTTAAACTATATGTAATTGTTAGTTTGTGGAACTCACTAACACTAAATAAAGAACCAAACATCAAGGGAGTTTCAGGAATATAATATAAATAATTAACATAGAATGTAAGAGAAAGCAAATAGGATTATGGATGCCCTAGTAGTCCTGTATATCTTCATGTCTGCTGAATATGTCATAGTTATTTGGAATACACTTCTCAGAATCTCTCAAACTAGTGGATTCCAGGAGTTGTAGTGCAAGCAAATAAATTCTGGTCAGTATAGCCTTGTATATGTCTAGTTATATATACCAGCCAGCTGTGTACAGAACTACTTCAAACAATAAGACATGCCGGTGTCAAAGGAGAGGGAATTGTCATCTCCCAGATGCTGTTACATTTCAGCTCCCAGCATCCCTCTTCATTGACTGTGCTGGTTAGTGCTGATGGGAGGTACAGTTTACAAGCATTTGAGAGTCCATAAGGTTATCCATCCCTGTCTTATACTGACATATATGCATCTGCTAAAGGAGAGCTAGGGACACAACTGAATTGAATTTTATCATTTCTAGACTGTATCCTTCACCTTCATGCATTAGAGGGAGTATTTTAGAGCTTTACATTTTATTTTATCTGCTTTTTATTTTATTTTCATTAAACATTGTGTTTTCTAGCTCTGGGTGTTTGTGTGGAACATGTTGATTTTACACACACTTTGGGACATGGGACATTTTGCACACAACAATACAATGAACTTCTTTGGGGTCAGAAAATATCCGCATTTCACACAGTGAAATGTTCATTATTATGATTCATTTCTTAAGGATGGGGAATCTGCTTCTGTGTTCTTCTTCTTTTAGATAGTAATACAAGTACTATCTGTGGTTCATCACAAATGTGCCTCTTTATTTTCAGCAGGGAAGCCAACCAAGACATGTCAAACACTATTGGTACACATCCTGGCCAGACCACAAAACTCCAGATAGTGCTCAACCCCTTCTGCAGCTTATGCTTGATGTAGAAGAGGACAGGATGGCATCGGCTGGTAGAGGACCTGTAATTGTGCATTGCAGGTAATTTGATTTTTCATAAATGTTGTTTCTCCTGAAAATTGAATGAAGCAGAATTTTTATACAGCAGGAACGCACTAACTGCAGGCCATAGCTCAGATGCAGCCAACCAGAGGCTTTTTTGAGATCCTAAATATTTGTTCCCCACCCTATATTGAAAGATCTGGTAATTCAAAACAGGGTCCACTTCTCAGATATGCCCTGCATCATACTTTTTTAAAAAAAATATCCCAAAGAAATGTGTAATTGCACATTCCCACCATACTGTGGCAGGAAACAGCTACACATGTCTGCTATGGGTGACTGTTATTTAAGGAAGAAGGTAGAATTGAAAGATGCCTGGGAACTGAGACAAAACATTTGTTGATTTTAGTTTGTGCAGTTATTTCATTGTGTTTGAGGTAAAAGGGGCTCACTGTTGTGTAACTATTGGCCACCATTCTCCATTTGTTTATTATCTCCCAGGTATCTCATGGTTTTATAATGATTTCACCCATTCTGGAGGTTTGTGTGTCAAGGAGACATAATCATCCCTGATAGCATTTGAAAATGATTTTGACCTGACTTCTTATGGAACTAATTACAAACAACAAGCTTAGGCAATACTAGTTTTATTTATAAGTTTTCATCCACATAATCAAGCCAACGTGTATTTGTTTACAAGTGAAATGTGAAGACAGGTGTAGCTGAAGACACTTTGCTGCCTGAGATGGAGGAACAAATCCCCAAAAGTCATGTTATATGGTATCCAAAGCCAGCAAAATTATTTTGGCACCAGAGGTAATACATCCCCCAAGCACCTTTCTGTCTCAATGCACTACAGTAAAAACAAAAAAGAGCATGTTTAATAATTTGCGGTTGTGTGTTTACACGCATAGTATGCAGCTGAAGGCATCTCCCTCATTTGCCTAATGGTAGAACATTGGTATTGCCTGGTGAGGTGCTCACTTCTTCCATTTCCCTTGCTGCCTTTCTTACCTGTCCTCCAGCTGATGGCCTTGCACTACCAAATGACACCAGGAAAAGGGTTGCCAGAGGATGGGCAGCTGGGCAAGTGAGGCAGCAAAAGGGAGGCATGGACAGTGGGGTTTCTTGTTCAGGCTTCCCTGCTGCCAGACAGCAGAATCTCTTGAGCATGCATGCATTTGCCACCCTTCCTCACTGCCCTGGTTTCCTCTGCAAAGGGAGCCAGGGCAGTGGGGAGGACCTCAGGGATGTACATGCACCTGCCACCCTCACCTTCTTCTCCACTGCCCTGGTTCCTTCTGGAAACAAGTGGAGGGCCAGACAGGTATCATCCCCCCAGGTTCACCCAGTGTGGGTCACACACCCCACACCCCTCTAGTAACACTACTGTGTAGGATCACAATGGATGTTTCATTGTATTATCTTCTTATATTATCATATAGATTAGTGGCAACCTAAAGACCTATGTAGCTGTAAAATCTCAGTCGAGGCTCTGTTCCCATTATTTGGGAAGCAGCTGGCTGCCACATTGTAATAGGGACCCTGTTTTTGCCTGTCACATTGGGGATCAGTCTCAGGAAGGGGTGGAAACAGCAGCCAGCTGCTTCTTGAGTGACAGGGGAACAGACCCTCATTGATCACAGCAGCAGCTGCCCAGTAAGTGGAGATTGGAAGGTGGGGTTGAGCTGGGATTCACTTCAAAGCACTGTAACTATGGTGCATATGCATACGTAAAGGCCATATAGGGTTCCACCCATCATCTTCGTCATCATCGTCACCATCATCATCATTTATACTTTGCCTTTCCCCCAAAACTGGGACTGAATGTGGTCTTTTAAAGACTTACGACCACCTTATAAGATTGTGGTAGTTGATTACTATAATTTTGACTCAATTCAGTTTTGGTCTAATTTTTAAAAATTTATTTTCAGTGCTGGAATAGGAAGAACTGGATGTTTTATTGCAACTGCTATTGGATGTCATCAGCTGAAGAAAGAAGGGGTAGTTGATGCATTAAGCATTGTCTGCCAACTGCGTTTGGACAGGTAAGGTGACACAAAATGGAAAATACTACCTCTAATTGCCAACTGGTATTTCTTAGGTTGCATTTACCTCTGCTCTAACCTCACTGATTCTAATTTTATATACATTATAAACAGAACAAATTAGTTGCAGAACAACGCAAAGTTGGCAGATTAAAGAACTCAGGTTCCAACTAGGTATCAGGACAAGTAGGTATGTTTGATGTCGTTACTATTTTTATAACCTATTTCCAAATAATTTGAACATTTTTCCAACCAAATTAAAAAAGCAGCTTTATTGATGGGCAAGTATGGCAGAGTGTTGACACCAGAGTTTGGAAATGTTACTTTTTTACTGCATTCCATAAGTTACACATCCTCCATAGTCGCTGGCCATGCTAGCTGTGGGTTTGTGGGAATTGTAGACCCACCTCTATGGCAGAGATTACAGTTTCAAACTGAATGTTCAAGCCCACTGTGGTGAATTACTGTTTGCAAAATGACATCTCCTTCATCACAGTTCAGCTGGGCCTCTGGTATGAGGAGATAAAATAAGACTCATGTTTAACAAGGCTCTAACAGTTTTGCTTTCTGGATTTTTTTTCTTGAGCTGTATACAATAAGAGACTACAAAACACTACAATCTAATCTTCATAATGCCATTTACCCTGCTTTAACTGTCATGGCTCAATCTTATAGAAACCTGGGGTTTGTAGTTTCTTGTGGAACTAGAGATCTCTGATAGAGAAGGTTAAATATCTCACAATACTACAAATCCCAAAATTCCATAGCATGGAACCATTGCCATCAAAGTAGTGTCAAACTGCATTATTACTTCAGTGCAGGTTAGACCTATGATTTTCAGCAGAGGAGTGGTGAGAGAAGTGGTACAGTACTTTGTCCTCTCCCTTACATCTACTTTTCAGCCATTTTAGTCTAGACCTCTGTTCTGCAATGATGCAGGAATGCCACCGTTTCTGTTTTTTATGCTTTTAGCACATGTATCTGATCCACACACTATACTTTTATGGTCAAATTAAACAGAATTGCTGCTAAGGTGCTGAAATGAATCATCACTGCAAAATTTCTTCAGTGTCAGCTGGTGAGACAGGAAGCCTGATAGGCGTTAGAAAAGGTACAGGAAAAGCTGCACATTGTACATGTGCTCTAAGGGCACAGTAGGTCACATATTTAGTGTAAGAATGCAAATGAATTGACACTGGAAGCCAGATTCTCGTTTGCTTATACGTTTTAAGATGCACGTTGCTCTGTCCAAATGAAATCAGTGAATAGTTCAATGTCTGGAGCTGTTGGTGTGCACAATGAAGAAGGACAAACAGATTCTGAATGTGTGGCTTGAGATTTTCAGTGCACAAAAGTTATGGTCATGCTTGCAATACAGCAGTTTCTCAGTAAAACTGGGATTTCTGCTACACCATATTCAGGGCATTCTCATGCCCACAGTGAAAGCTACAGTACATATATATTAATTGATTAAATATTAGTAAAAATATAACAAAAATTGTAGTGGTAAAAATATAAAAATATATCTTTTAAAAATCCTGAAAGACTCAAGTTGCAGTTTTGGGGTGTCTGCAAGGAAATGGAATCTCACACTTTTGCAGCACAGGGAAGGTCTATGCATAGATTTAGACTACACCTCCCAGAACTCACAAGACTCCCCAGCCTAGATTAGTAGACATGTAGGTAAGCGTTCCTACTGTCCAGATTTGGCAGAGACAGTCCTAATTAATCCTCTGTCATTCTTTTTCAGCTGCCTTTAAAATTGAACAGTTACACTATCCTCCTCTCATGTTCCCCTTTGTCCTCACCTTACTTCAGTGCTGCAAACTGAATTCAAAGTACTGTTAACTCAGCAAGGGGAGAGAAGAGGAGAGGGTGGAATCTTGCCCTCTCCAGTAGGCTTAGGCAAAGCAGATTTTCTTAGCTTATGTGTTCTTCTTCATTAATATCTTTTGCCAACTTGACCATTCTCTGATGTTACCTGGCCAGATATATATCACAGTTTTCATCTGTGAGAAGTTGGAAGGTATTTGCCAGCATGTTGATTCTTGGACTTCCAAAATGCAACATGTAATGGAGTGTTCTTTGTTGAAGGAGCATAGGGTGCATTAAGGCCAGAGTCCTGTGCCTGAAAGTTGAAGAAAGTAATTGCACCTACCGCTGTGAGCAATAATTCTAAGTAACGATCCTGCCACTGTTCATTTATGAATGGCTTCAGCATGCAGTCATATTCATTCTTGTATAAGTAACTTTCTAGTTGTAGACATGCAAAGAAACAGCTTCTTAAAATTCTCCACTGTATTTATGGGCAAAAAAGTTGGCAGATTTCTGCAACATGGAGTGATTTTTTTCCAACAGTTTCCTAGAGGTGCAACTTACTATGGACAGTGGCAGTAACAGAACTTCTGTCTTTCTTCCCAAAGCCTGTTTGTGACCAGTTTGAATGTATGACTGACAGAAATCCAGGACACCAGTTAGTTATCCAGTGCACTTTCCCACATTAGAGCAATTAACATGGCAATTGATACTGGAGAGAGGTAATGATTTTTCAGAAACTGAAACATTAATTTTGTCCACTATCGGTTGAGTTTTCCTTATCTGGAATTCCAAAATCCTCCAAAAATTCAAAACTTTATTCAGGGGTGGCTGATATAGTGGCACGTTTGCTTTCTCATGATTCAGTGTATAGAAACTTTGTTTCATATACAAAATTACTAAAACTATTTTATACAATTACCTTTAGGCTGTGTGTACAAGGTTTATATGAAACATAAGTGAATTTTATGCTTAGACTTGGGTCCCATCTCTAAGTCCAAAACACACTGCAGAAATAATCCAGTCTGAGGCTACATTAACTGCCCTGGCTCAGTGCTAGGGAATCCTGTGAATTGTAGTTTATTGTGGCACTAGAACTCTCTGACAGAGAAGACTAAATGTCTCACAAAACTATAGTTCCAAGGATTCCCTAGCAGTTAAAGCTGTCTCAAACTGGATTATTTCTGCAGTGTGTTGTGGACCTAAAATACCTCATTATATATGTATATGCAAATATAGTTGTACCATGTTTTTAAAAAATCTGAAATTCAAAACACTTCTGTTCCCAACCATTTGGGGTAAGGGATACGCAGCCTGTAATAAATAGTAAATCTGTTCAAGAGGAAAGTGTGTACACTACAAACAGAAATTCTTCCTTCAAAGTTTCTCCAACTCTCAGAGGGAAAATATTTTTTTTCTCACAAACTCCATCACCCTTTTTTTCTCATCTTTCTTTTTCCCTACAGAGGTGGAATGGTCCAAACCAGTGAACAGTATGAATTTGTGCATCATGCATTGAGCCTATATGAAAGCAGACTCTCTGCTGAAGTTGTCCCATGAATTCAAGAAGGGAGAATCAAATGTATCAATCTCTCTTGAGGTAATTGATTACCTACCAGCAACTTCTTCAAGGAGTTTACTGCTGTGGAAAGAGAGGAACTGCAGCCAGCTTGTAAAAGGAATGTGGATGGGTTTTTTAAAATAATTAAAAATGCATCATTGATTGACGGATCCTTGTCTTGAATGTATTGTGAGTTCCCTGAAACAGTTTTAATGAAGGTTAATGTACTGATGTTACATTTGGATTTTGCATATATATCCTATGGGAGATTTATTTCTGTATTAATGGAATCTGCCACACAGAATGTATGTTATGTATGTATGTTCTATAACAGCTGGACATGGGAAATTCCACAGAAGAAATGTGTATAAACACTTTAACGTTTGCAAAGTTTGTCTTGTGAAATAGGCTGTCAGGTGTTCAACTGTCCCTGTTAAGTGCTATGACCTACTTTGTGGTAAATATAATTTGGAGCCACTTGAGATCTTTCCGCTAAAAGGCACAAGTGATTGATAATGAGTTCAAATGAAAATGATACAAAATACCGGGGGAGAGGGGGGGAGAGTCATAAAGATCAATTGTTTTGAAACTATACAAAATCAGTTTGTATTTTATATGACAAGTCCATTAAATACTCTTAAATTTGTGGTGTGTATAGTAAATTCTGTAAAACATTGCAGAACACAATGGCTGCAACACAAAGAGAATAATACAAAGGCATGGCCTACTAAAACAAAGGCAAGTTGTAAAAGAAGCACACATTGTCATGGAGGCTCCTGTACTCTTGTTGAATTCTGGCTCATTTCAAAGGGCTTGCCCAACGGATTGAGTCTAGTGTGTTCTTCAATGCTTATATATTTATTCAATATCATTTATTGTCTTAGAAGCTACTTTATGCTCCAGGACAGAATCCAGTGTGTTTGTAAATCTAGTGAGTCGTTTTACTTTTGGGGGAGAATTTTTTTTGTTACGTATATTAATTAATAAGGATTTTAAATATCTGCCTGTCTTTTACTAAACATTTGGGGCTTTTTCTAATAAATTGTCAAACCTTTCATTCCTTTTAGTGAGAGGAAGGATGTTTGGAAACACAGAATGCTATATGAAAAATGAGGATCTTATTTTCTTTCTTCTGTTTTTATCTTGGCAATGATCTGTTTATTCAGCAGGTACACCTCTTTTTGGCAAAAGTATGAGGTTTCAGCACCGTATCAAATAATGCATTTCTAAAACAGTGATGTTACCTTTGCTTCATATAGCCAATAAACTTGGTATAAATATCTGAAGATTCCTATATTTATTTCCTTGATTATCATTGTAGTTTGCAACTCTTCTACTCCAATAGGCACAAAGTACACAGATTAGCTTGTTGGTTTCTGCTGCAGTGCCCACAAGTGATAATTCATCAGAAGAGTGCCTGGCTTTGACTTTGCACTGTTTATTTATAGTTTTCCTTCCATTGCACCACCCACCTGAAAGAAAGTAATGTGAGGCCAATATGCGCTGTGACGCTGTGACAGTTTTATCTCCCTTTGAACCTTTCCATGGAACATTGTCTGTACTTTCAGCTCAGTACTTCAGTGTCCAGTGTGAGGTAAAGGCAAGACCATTGCCTTAGCCAAATTGAGTTGATCTCCTCAGACAGAAGATGCTTGGAGTGGGATCTCCCAAGCAATGGTCTCTCTTGAACATAAATATTCATAACATGTGGCTTACATTAACCTGCTCTGAGCTATGGTGGTTGTTGTTGTTGTTATGCGTCTTCAAGTTATTTCTGACTTATGGCAACCCTAAGGTAAACCTATCATGGGGCTTTCTTGGCAAGGCCGGGTTTGCCATCGCCTTCCCCTGAGGCTGGGAGAATGTGACGTGCCCATCTTCTTAGTCTGGTGGACATCTATACATGGAATGAGAGGACATCATTTTGACTTTCACTTCCAACGAGAAAATGTCTCAGAATGTAGGAGTCGGCCACTTTAAACCAGATGTACATTTACAGCCACATCTAAAGATGAGTAAGAATTTTACATTAGCTACACACCTGAGGTAGTATGCAGGCACTTTCCAAACCCAGAACTTACAATCCCTCATGATAATTCATGGGTCTCTGAGTGGGTAGAACTACAATCCTGAATGTATCTGTTAGTCTATCAGAAAGGTCTCTGAGAAAATTTTGTTGTATACCTACAAGTGATTTCTGGCTTATGGTGACCTTACCTTAAATGTATCACAGGGTTTTTATTTTTGTTTTTTGGCAAAGGGGGCTTGCCTTTGCCTTCCTCTGAACTTGAGAGAGTGTGACTTGACATATCATAGATCACAGTGGGTCTCCACGGCTGAGTGGGTTTTTAATGGCCAAGCGGGGATTCAAGCACTGGTCTCCAGAGTCATAGTCCAATGCTCAAACCACCATATCATGCTTGGTCTCTCCCCAGGGAAGACCTACGTGCAAAGGCAAATTTTAAACATAAGTTTTAAGACTATGGGTCTACTTTCAGAGAAGACAGGTGCTGCCTGAACATTTTTCATGCAATGAAAATGGCGCTTATCACAATATACTGCATATGTGATAATTATTGTGCTAATCACTTTGTGTTGGTTTTCTCATACAACTTGTGAGGTGAGGGAAACAAGTGGCCTTCCAGATGTTGTTGAACCCCAATTCCCATCAGGCATAGCCAGTCTGAGTCATGATAAGAATATTAGATCATAAACTTCTAGTGGACTAAAAGAACCCTGTGGCTGTCTCACAATATGAGTGCTTTCAAGTGGAAGACTCCAAGAACTACCAGTGGAAAATGTGTCCCATATTTGCCTCAAGAAATGTGTAATGATAAGAAAAAAAATATGAAGAATACATAAAGAGGCAGCAGTAGGAATATATAGAAGTATTACAAATGGAACATGATGATATTTTTAAAAAAAATCATGAATGAGGAGGATTGATTGGACAGTCAAACCCTCTACTTGAAGTACCCAGCATCTAAGAATCATTTGAACTCAAAATGGAAGAAGGTAAAGGAGAGCTTTTGAGATATGGACCTTCATTTTTCTATAGATGTTTGAGCATACAGTGACAAGCACCCCATATACCTATTCATGTGATGTTCCTGGAATTGATACATAACATATTATTACAAAAGGTTGTTGGTGTTTACAGGACAATGTGATATATATTTACACAGGCCAATCAGAAGCACCTGCAGACATGTAATGGCTCACAGACAGGCAATTAAACAAAATTACAGTTCCTTCTTCCCAGCTGAATTTTCAAAGAGTTTCAAGCACTGTATTTCTTTTATAAAATGTAGTTTTCTTTTGCTTAGGTTTCCTTAAACAGACCAGACAGTGAGCACTGACTGAAGAATCATTTGAAAGGGCAGAGTGGTGTAAAACTCCCCAAAAAGCAATTGAATAGGAGGAAGTGTTCGTCACTAACTTTTTCCTCCTGTGAAGGCACATTTCCTTCCTAGCCTTCGCTTCACTTATCTGGGGTATGCTTTTGGGGGGGGGGGAGTGGGAGAGAGAGAGAAAGAGAAGCAAAGGGAACTGTTACAGAGAAAATGGAGACTTTACTTCACATTCTAATTTTTATCTGCCTGGCCTTTGGGATGTCGGGTAAGTACAACTCTTCAGCATTTTCATGCCTCTTCCTCTTTCTGGCTGAGATTCCCAAGCGTTCTGGGAGTTTCCACAATGCTGTTGAAAGAGAATGATTTCCGAGCTTCAGTTATTACAAGAGGAATGGAGGGATGGGTCAAGCAAATGCAAGATTGTTTAGGTTTCCTTCAAAAAGAAAATAAACTTTCATTTTAATAGTTACTTCATTCTTTGAGAAGTTCTTCCACTGGATACTTCATTTGGGCCAAATGCATTTCAGAAAGCTTCACATTTGTTCATGTCTCCTGAAGATTATAAAAGCAGAAGTATAATACTAATTTCCATAATAACTTGTTCCACAACCTGCTAGAAATGAAAAGTTCTGCAAAGGAAGGCCTACAGCGTGCTATTTTAAATACTATTTTGCTGTTTTTTGGAAGAAGGGACTTTTTGATAGCAATTAATACTGCAATTGTATTTGTACCATGGTGGAATTCATTGGGGATTGGATACATTTTATTGGGAGGAAGGCTGAAAATCTAACCATTCTGAACATGGTGCTAGTCTTGTCCTTAATTTTTTAAAAAATATATATATAAATTTCATTAGGACTGTTAGGTATGAAATTTGTATTTGTAAAAGATGCCCCATGTTTATATTAAGCAGAGCACAGCATACTGGCAGAGATGCAGAACTGTTCCCAGGTGACACATGTCTCAAACCTTTTCAATAGATTTATTAAGAATCTTCCTTAGTGTTAAGTTGTGACATGAAAGTAAAGGTATCTGATGTCTTAAGCCATATTTAGAGTAGGCCCCATCGAAGTCACTTCAATAAAGGACTTCTGTTACACTGATTCACTGGGTCTAAGAGTTACTCCATTCAGATTCAACTATGAATCTAGTGTCTATGTGCTGTTTTATGCTTGTCTTAAATTGCTTTAGTAACACTTTTTTGTATAGTGTGACTCAGAAACTACCTAAGTAAGAATCAAGAAAGCTTCAAAATAGTCAGAATATTAATATCCTTTTGTTTCAAATATCACTTTTACTTAATCATTTTTATGTGAATAACATGAGAGGAAGATAAAATGCAAATGATATGACTTGTTGGTTTGGGCTGTTACTGTTGTTGCTGATCTGTGAACATTAATCTATGTTCTTTTTACATTTGCATGGGTTCTTTTTTTTTCCCTAGATGGTTTTCTGATTATCCATGAGCAAAAACAGCAATGTATTTATGAGAGCAAGAAAATAGCACATGTGGGAACATGCAACTTCACTAATATTAACCAGCAATGGAGATGGATGAATGAAGAAAAGCTTCTCCATGTCAAATCTGGCCAATGTCTATCTATCACCAGGTCCTATGCTGCTCATTCCCGCAGAGCAATCATTGCCAACTGCTCTGAGGCACCAAACTGGACCTGTCACAGCAAGGAAGGGCTCCTTGAGGTGAAAAACAGCTCTCTCTTCCTCAAGAAACAAGGTTCAAAGGTTGTTGTGAAGATGGGTAGGAAATATCCCCATAGTTGGAAAAAAATGGAAATCAACGAGAAGGGAGAGCCTGTTCATGAAAACTTGTGCCCAAGCAATGGTAAGATGCCCTTAACATTTGTGAGCTCTCAGGTGTCTTCTATACCACAAAATAATGTTATTGGGGTTGCTGGAAAATTATGTGACTTGTAAAAATACAAAGCCATTCTGGTTGGTTTTAAAAAGTAAGGCCTAAATCCTGTTATTAGTTTTGACACAGTAGACCCACTGATTCAGTGATATTTATCTACATGTTGACTTAGCATCCATCAGTTAATTGAATGGATCAACTCTAGTAGGGCTTAACCAACAAGATGTCAGTCTAACATTTTAAGGACAGTAATGAGAAATTTGTTTCTAATTATCCATACGTATTTTTTCAGCCTGTCATGTGGTCCCAGAGTTGGTATTTGTCCCCAGTCCTTCAAATGTCTCCCTCTAGCTTTTTTTAATGGCCTTTCTTGATATACTGAAGATGCAGTGGCACATGGATTTGATGCAGTCTGGGGAAAAAATAAGCATACCGATTGCTAAGTATCTCTTCTTCATTAGTTTTACCATATAAATTAACAGACTTAAAAAGCAGTAGTTTTTTTAAAACAAAAATCAAGAGCAGTAGATAGTGATTAACAAGTATATTTTCAGCATAACAAACATAAACTTCCCCAGATCCATACAAAGGTTTGTCTGTGGTTCCACTGAATAATACTTACAACTTCTAGAGCGCCTTATTGGGAATCAAAAGCACTCAGCAGTCCTGGCAACAACTAGGTGGCAACATGGAGAAGTGTGTGCAAGTGAAAGAAGCTTGTCTAAAGATGACTAGTAAATTGTTTATGGCTAGTATGATTGCAGAATTCTTGTTTCACATTTCATTTTGTTAACTATTGTATCATATCAAATATGTAACAATAAGCCTGAGAAGTTTTGCATGACTGGCGGAGAATTTAAGTGGATGTTGTCTTTGACCACATATCCCAGGACTACAGGACACAAGCTTAATTTTTTAACTCTGGGCTGATGCATTCTCTATGAGCACTTTGGCCCGATACAAACAAGCACTTTGTGCCAGCCTGTTGGCGGAGTTAGGGTGCAGCGTCCACATGCTGGACATCCTAACACTGCCCCCAGGGTGCCATTTTAGTGCACTTGCTGCATACACATAATGCAGCACCAAAGGGGTGTCATAAAGTCATGCAGCTATGGCTCCCCTTGGAAGTTGCAAAAAGGAGTCGCTACAGCCAGTAAAGGGGCAGCTGCATAATTGACCTAAACTAGAATTCCACACATCATATTTTAGGCCATCATATTTAGGTTCTCACTAGGGACTTTATCACAAGAGGCTGGAGAAGTGGAATCATCACATGACATCATTCATGTTCATCCTGCTTCTGCCTTGCATTGCTCTCAGAACCATA
Source organism: Sceloporus undulatus (assembly GCF_019175285.1). Lineage (NCBI taxonomy): Eukaryota > Metazoa > Chordata > Lepidosauria > Squamata > Phrynosomatidae > Sceloporus > Sceloporus undulatus. The sequence continues at coordinate 56,441,282 of NC_056526.1, forward strand.
GTGTACCTTTTCATTGATGGAAAAAACTCATCAATAGTCTCTCAATTTCATTGTCATTCCATTGCTGCCTTCATGCAGTACATCCTTTTCTCTGAAGTTCCACATCGCAGGCAGTCATGTGATATGAGTGGGTTTGATTCTGCTTCTCTCTTCCTCCATTTTGCAATAATCCCAGTCTCCTACACCTTCTGGAAGATGGCTGATGTGTGCACATTCACAAAGCAGCCAGCTTCAGGAATCAGTTGATAGCTGGGATCACTTGCCAAAGTGGGAAGCTGCTGTGTGAATGTGCATGCACCAGCCCCTCTTCAGGAGGTGGTCAGAAGAGTGATCACAATGGTCAATACCTTCCTGATGCCAGCTGATATGCACACATTCACACAGTAGCCAACTTCAGCAGATGGTTGGCAACTGTGATCATTTGTCTCCCCTTCCTCTCGAAGTGCAGGACTGTGGTGTGAATGTGCTCACAGCAGCCCCACATTCAGGAGGGGGCGGAGTAGCAATTGATGTGGCCAACACCTTCCTAAAGCTGGGTGCTGTATACACATTTACACAGGAGTCAGCTTTGGGAGTCAATTGACAGCCACAGTCACTTGTGGGAATTTTTGCAAGGTGGCATTTGGCAATGTAGAAAACAGGTCATGCAACCAAGTGCTGTCATGGGGGAAAGGTTGATGAGAAATGATGCCAATCTGGTATGCTTCCATTCTTAAACTAGCATGATTGTGGCGGGACAGCAGGTTGGTGTTAGGCAGAAAATAATAATTGGTCAGGCAGAAAATAATAACAGCAAGCCATACGTGTTACAGATCAAAAGGATTATCTCAAAAGGAACCATCCCCATAATGATCCTAGCTCTCAGCCAACCCACCAAAGCAGTATGGCCAATAATATGGAACATTAAGAGTTGTAGAATCACTTCCAATGTTTCACACGTAGGACACATGTGGCTAAATAACATTAGAGTTGGCAAAGGTGGCAAAAATTACTAATAAGGATGAACGAACAAGCTAAGAGAGGCTTTGGCATGTTGCTTTTGCCTGATCCTACCAGGAAGAGCAAGATTTCTCTCCTGAAGCTTCTCCTCTTTCCCCCACTGAATTTGAGTGGAAACTACTTTTGCACTTTGAACTTCATTTGCAACAATTGAAGTAAGGTGAGAGTAAGCATGGTACAGTGGTTTCAGTATTGCACAGAGAAGTCCTGCTGGGATAGACGCGGGATCTAAAACTCAAAGATGAATCCTATCACACTGCCCCATGGCCAGGCAGTAGGCAGCCCATATGCAACCTGGGCCTCTCGCACAGCTTTTCAAAAATAAGAAAATCCTATTTGTGAAAAGCTTTGGGAGAAGCCCAGGTTGAATACAGGCCTACTGCCTGGCCATGGAGCAGTGTGACAGCAGAGGACATTTCTTGCCAAATAGAGACATTTGGAGTATATGGAATATGTTAGTATTTTCCTAGTTATATTTTTTTCTTACTATCAACAGCCTTGATTTTATTAATTTTTGATGAATACTATTGAATGAAATTTCATTATGAAAGCCACATATAATTTTTACCATTAAAGACAACTTAAATGTGCTTAACAACATAAATAAATAGAAAGAAACAAACTCCTAAAGCATTTTTTATGCTTGTTGGCTTTTTTCAGGCACATATTTCTGTTCAGTTAGACACTGATTTAGGAATATGAAAGAAAAGATTTAAAAGTGCATACTGAAAGGTTGTGCATGTGTAATTATCTGGGGTTTTGGTGAATCTATGTGTAAAATCATCATCTTCATCATCATTTATTTGTATAATGCCATAAGTTTACATGGCACATTACAGATACAATCTATTAAAAAAATAAAATCCTGCCAGAGGCATACAATCTAAGAAATAAAATATAAAACTATACAGTAGTTATAGCAAATTATGCAGGTAAAGTACATTACTATAAAAGCAACTAATACATGTAATCAAGTATAAAATTATAAAAACAGTATTAAAATAAAGTTCCAAATCCTTTAGAAAACAAGTCTTTAATTCAGATTTAAAACTAACAAGAGAAGAGGTAGTCTGCAGATGTTAAGGGAGGAAATTCCAGGAGTACGGGTGCAGAGAGTGATGACGGATGAACCCAAGCCAAGGAAGAGGAAACCCTTGGCTGGGTAAGAAACCTAGAACCTCTGGAACATAGAGCTTGAACAGACTAGTAGAAGGAAATAAGGGCTAAAAGATAAGGGGAGGGAGGGTTAAGTTATGTAAGTTTTTAAATGTTAAAAGAAGAATCTTATACAGAATCCTAAAAGGAATGGGTAGCCAATGAAGAGATACCAGTAGTGGGGTAACATGATCAAAACGACAAGCCAAAAAGATAATCTTAGAAGCAAAATGTTGAATGGAAACCAGAGGATTAAGGTGAGATAATGGAAGCCCTATCAAAAGAAGATTGCAATAATCAAGGCGGGGAATAACCAAAGCATGAACTAAGGTCTTAGCAGAGGAAGCAGAAAGAAAAAGTTTAATTTTGGCAATGTGATAAAAAAAAATCAACATGAGTTTGCTACAGGTAAAAAAATAGCTAAAACATACAAAGGGCAAAATTAAAATAGAATTAAACTATTCACAATATTAAAAAAAACAAAAACATATGCCTAAATAATAATATATATAAGCTACTGTTTTCTAATTTAAGATTACACCTGCATTTTTAATTTAAAGCTACTGCCTGCATTACTAAGTGACAAAACATATACTATTAATATAATTTGTTAAAATCACCATGTAAAAATCTTCATTCAGTTCACTTGGGAAGAAATGGTTAGACACCAAGTTTGACATGAGTCATATAACTCATAGGTTATATCCTCTTTTTGTTTTGTCTACAGTCTTAAGTAGACAAAACAGAGGATAAGCAAAAAGGATATCGCATATGAGCTAGTTGAGTGATATGAGTTGGGAAGGCATTTTGATAAGAAAGCTTACAGTGTACACAAAATATATTCAATCCAATGAGCTAATACCTATTCTGCAATTCATGCCAATGAAATCCACTGCATACAAGCTTTTCTCTCTGGGTGTAATAGGGATTCTGGCATCTTTCAGAATATTCATTGGTATAATATTTGTTACTTTTCCATCATACATTGGCCATCCAAGCAGTTTGCACACAATAGTTAATAAAATAAAATAAAACCAATAATATAAAGTATGATTTTAAAAAAAATTAGTTACATAGCTAGCTGGCATCACCAGTGTACACAATGTTGTACAGTATAGAATAGTAAAATCACGACCATTTCAATGCCATACAATTTAATTTAAAAAGAATACATGCTATGGATATACTACATTATAAGAATAAAACTAAACCAAAGTTCCAAAAGCTTAAGAAAATAAAAGAGTTTTTATGTGAGGTTTTAAAATAGCCATTGAAGAAGCAGCCTGTGAATATTCAGGAAGATAATTCCTAGAGAATGAAGCAGCAAGGAAGAAAGCAGGAGAGTGAGCTAAAAAGCAGGAGTCGAGAAATATGGAGTTCAAAGAACAGAGATACCAAGAAGGGTAATAACAGACGATAAGGTCTAAAAGGTAGTGACTAGCATTGTCTGCAACATAGCATGTTTTTCTTTTCTCTTCTATGCAGCACCCCTGCACATCAACCAGAAACCTGTACCATATCTAGGCATAGCAAAATATATAACGCTCAATAAGAGAATACATATAAGGCTGTTCTATATATATATATATATATATATATATATATATATATATATATATCTCATTGTGCACATTTTTAAAGGAACAAAGGATTCTGGTGTCTGTAGTGCAGAATTTGAGCGAATTTTGCACATATTATTTTTAGTACACTCATATTTATAGTTCTGCTTCGAAAATACAATTCTGGGAGCTGTAATAAAAAGTAACTTTTTCTAGTTCTGCAAATGAATTATTTGACTCTTTTAAATGGGGTGTCACATCTACCACAGGGCTGGATACTGAACCTCAAAACATCCAACGTGTGTTCATGTCAACAGACCCTTACAGTTTCCTGTTCAAAGAAAAGCAATTATTTTAAAAAAATTTTAATTGAAATGATTTATGGTTTTTTGGGGAGGCAGTCTATCCTGGTGAGTTTAAAATATATGTTACGGTAACATAATATATGTGAGGTTTGGAACAAGGAAGGGTTTTCATTGAATAGAACTTTACAAAGTCATGTGTCTTGTGCAAGTAAATAGAAGATAGGCAGCTTTATTTTACTGGTAGCATTAAATATACATGTCAATGGTTTTAAAAGATGTTCATTTCAGGATGGCAGTTCACAAACTACTCCTTTTGGAATAGGAAAAATCATAGGTTGCCATTCTAAGTCTTCATAATTACATACTGGGTGATCATATTTGGAAACATCTGCTACTTCTAACCTAGCAATTACAACTTTTTAGAGGGTCTGTAAGTTTAAATTGTTATACGTGGCAACCAGCCCAGTGTTGTAGCAGCAAAACAAGGTTTTGCCATGGATGAAACACTGCTTCTTGAAGTGCCCCAAATAAAACACCTTGTAGAAAGGAGCAACATATTATATGAGAGAAAGATAGTTAAAATGCAAAGGGAGACCCAAAGTGCTCTGACTATAAACATGGCATCAGTGACCACAGAATGACACAAGGAGAGCCCTACCTTTTTAGCCACTTATAAAGGAGATTACTTTCTCTTAACCCAAAAAGAACAACCAGGGAAGAAAATGCAAGGGGAAAAAATGCTTCCTGGACTCTTAATTGCTACTTTGGCCTCCGCCAAAACATAAGTGACGAAAAAAGCTCATATAATCATAGACCATTATCAGAAGCTCATGGGCTGTGCCCACCAGAGTGCTTATTTCCTGAACAGAACCAGCATGAACATTTATAAGAGAACCTCTGAACAATCTGTTGTTACAAAGCAGCCTTGAACAACCAGGCCAAATGAAGCCTATCAGCTGCATACAGCAACCTAGAAGGAGCTGGGCAGGATTCTTGTTTTTCCTGCCCACCATAGACTGAAAAAAACAAGGGCATATTGCTCGTGTCAATGTGACATTGTTGGTGACAGTTTGTTCAGATGTGTGGCATTCTACAATCTAAAAGTGGAAGACTGCATAGCCTTCAATATTTCACAGATGAACACCAGAACATGTGCAGTCAAAGAGCAACAGAGTATAGTCAAGATGGGGGGGGGGAACCAATGAGGAAGGACACACAAACTAGAATAGGCTACAACAGTTTGAGTTTACTGGGAAGTGCAAAGTTCTACCCCCTCCTCTCATCTGTTACAGTAATAAACTGAGTAAATAAAATAATTGTTGTTATTTTTACAAAGGCACAACAACATACCTTCAAACTATCTCAGTTCATCAGGGAGAATCCTTTGTCAACCCACTTTTTCAGTTGCTGTTACAATGTTCCAATTTTTCTTGTCTCCTCTCACTTTCCTCCTTTGTCCTCAGCTTATTTCAGTTGCTGCAAACTGAGTTCAAAGTGTAGAAGTAGTTTGCACTCCATCCATCAACTCAGCAGCAATGAGATGAGATAAATTCTAGGAGAGGACCAGAATCAGGCACAAACAAGCTGCTCCAGCCTCTCCTATCTTGTCTATTCTTGTTAGTAACTTTTGCCATCTTGACCACACTCATCTGGGAAATGTTAGGGAGCATGTAACAATGATACTGTCTTGCCTAACAACTTCCACAACATAATGACAGAGTGAATATTTTCATTCAGAAAGTACCAGCTTCAATCCCTGGCATCTCAGTTTAGGGCTAAAAAAGACCCATCTAAAATCCTGGAGTGATGTTTCTAGTCAGTGAGCCAGCAGGAACAATGCTGAACTAAAAGGACCATTAAAAGGGTAGCTCCACATGTTTTACATCATGTAATCATTCATATCACAATTGTCAGTTCACAGAGAGCCACACAAAAGCTAGCATCTCAAAAGCAAGCTCAGTAAGTCCAATAGAAATCATACATTAAAATCAATAGCAAGAATAACTCCTAAGGAACAGTAAAAACCCATAATAGCATCAGATTCAAATAATGCTTCATTTAATTTTAAATAGAATTGAAATACCTGTTGCAGCAACAACAGGGTTTTAACTGATCTCAAAATCAGGTGGCCTACTACTGAAGCTTTCTAGGGATACAGTTCTACCAGAAGTATGCTCCACCCAAGAAGGCCTGTTTCCCCACTCCAAGCTAACTCCACCTCAGACAATGCAGGGACTTAGAACAGGATCCTTTCTGATAAATAAAGCACCCTGCCTGCAGAGGTTCTTTCAGGTTTATACATTCCTTAAGATAGCTTGGAGCCAAGGAATTTACATTCAGGTCAAAAGTGGGACTATATATTGCATCCAGAAATGAAAGGGAACTGATATAAGTCTTACAGTATTGGTGTTAACAGTGACAAGTGAACCACTCAAATTCTGAACTGACTAAATTTTCTAAAACTTCTATATAACAGAAGGAAATATGTGGCTGTCTGGAAATTTGGGGGCCTCAGATCCACTATCCCTAACCAGCATAGATAATGATGATAGATGGTGGGAACTGCACTCCTACAACATTCTCAGGCATTTATGCTCCCCTTCCATGCTTTATAGCTAGCATCATGAAAACAAACAAAATGAAATGGATGCCACTTTGTGCTATGCCTTGAATAGGATATACTTTTTTAAATTAAAAAAAATCCTACTACCTGAATGCTTGAAGTCCAGCATATAAACAAACTTTTATGATTTTTCTTTGATAGGACTATATGTGTGTAAGCATACACTTGATTTGAAGGGCTGTTTGAACTCATGGGAATGCTACAGAGGACTCCTTTTAGGACTGATTTTATTAGAACAGAGCAACTCTTTGGAGCAATAGGAGATGGGTGTCATCATCATACTAGAAGCACTAAATCCCAAACCATCCAGTGCCATCTTCTGGGCTCACTCCACCAGGAAGGACCCAAGCCATTGTAAAACAGTACCTTCAGGCCCTATTGCAGAGAGATACAATGGGTAATGTTATCAAAAGCTGCCAAGACATCCAGTAAACCAACAGGGACACACTACTCTTTCTTGTTGTCAATGAAGATCATCCACCAAGGTGACCAGAGCCTTCTGTGTTCCATAACCAGCCTGAAAATAGATTGAAATGGATCGATGTAATCTGTTTCAACAGGAAATTTTAGCACTGTGAGGCCATCACATGCTCCACTACCTTGCTCAGAAATTGAATTTTTGAAACTGGCTAGGAATCTTATATGGTGATATCCAAGGAGGGCTTTTCCAACAAGGGTCTTATACCTGCCTCCTTTAGGTGTGTTAGAACTTTGCCTTGTTTTACTGTGGTATTGATCATACCTTTTATCCACCTATCCAGTCTCCCTCTGGCTTTTTTAATTATCCAGAAATGGAAAGAGTCTAAATTGCACACAATGGCTCTCTAAGAATCCTGTCAACATCCTTGAGCTGTACAAATTTAAACATATTCATTATCACTGGACAAGCATGGGTTAAACTTATATCTGGATTAACTGTAGCATCCATAAGTGGATATATGTTATTTCACCTGCAAAATGTCAGGTAGTTCCTCAGAGTGGGCTACTGAGTGGTCCTCTTGTTGGCCAGTGCACAGAAGACATTTAACAACTCAAAATAGCAATACCAGCCAGCTCTTTATGCCTATTTCACAGCAATGCATGCAACAACAAAAACTGTTTTTCCCTGCCAGCATTGTCAAAGGGAGACTGGATGAGTGGATAGAGGGAGTGATCATTGCCTCACTAAAACAAGGCCAAGTTCCATGGCCTACCAGTTCGAAGAGTTAATGCTTCAATAAATTACTTTGATACATTTCAATCTATTTTCAGACAGATTATGGAACAGCAATGGCTCTGGTCACTTCAGTGGATGATCTTCATTGGCAACAAGATTTTAAAAAATCATGGGAAATGGTGAACCCTATGTTTCAAGGGGAAATTGACCATAGAGTCACACTCAGTGACTTAGATGCCCAGACAGGTGGTCTCTCTCAGCATCTGGAGGTTCTGCAGCATAACTCTATGGCTAGCCTCTGGTGGAAGTTAACCATAAATTGCCCACAGAGTCAAACTGGAGGACCTCCAGATGCCTAGAGAGACCTTTTTTCCAAATATGCAAAGTATGTATGTGAGTGTGTGACACTGCAGTTACCAGTCTGGCAAATATGGAGAGGTCATATTTTTTAGATGGTTTTAATTTTGTTGTTCATTTAATACTATTTTAATCTCAATGTTTTGTCTGTTTCATCCATATGAGGTTTCACTTGCAATATGGTGGTTTCACAGCAGTAAAGCAGTGAATCCACATTTTAGTCTGAACTCAAATGACCTGTTCAAAACATTGAACCTATTTTGGGGACAGGATTCTGCATCTTGGATAGCTGCTTTCAAGATGGAGCAAATTCACCATCTATTTTGAAGATTAAAAGTTTGATGATTTAAATTTCTTTAATGTTTTGATTAAAATCTGGAGTGGATTGACCATTCCACTGACATCCAAGCCACCAGCTTATTATAAAAGTATAATAATATTTATGTTCATTATAAAGGTGATACTGATTTATGAAAGATTGCTTCTAATCATGTTTAGCACTGCTGTTATTTACTTTCCTTTATTCATCTTAGATTTCCAAGATGCTGAAACATTTGTTCGGAGCACTAGAAATACATCCCCTCCCTTTAATCTAGTAACACATAGTCCACAGAATTTTCATGGAGGTAGCAGTACAGTGGCTTTCATCAGCAATACTACAGTAAGCAACAGTAAAAACATGGACAAACTTAATATTAACCAGGATATCTTTGAAGTGACAGAAAAACCCTGGATTTCCACAACTACCCACCATTTCTCTAGCACCACAGAACAGGTAAGATCTATTATTGATTGGAACATATTGCTGTTCATTTTCAGCTACTTAGATGATTGGGTCCTTCAGTACCAAAAGTTCACAAACTGCAATGTAATAAGTTTAAGAATATTTCTAAAGGGCTCCTCATGTAGCTAATAAAAGACACTGTAAAGTTTTTCCATATTTTTTCCATAGCGTATTTTCCATAGTAAGAAAGACAGAAGAAGTGTCTTTCATTGAACCACTTGGTTACAAGTACAGGTCCTTCTATCTGTCCCACCATGCTCATAGGTTCATCTGGTGATGAAACAAGCATGGTTCCCTATCCCTATCAATGGATCTTTGAGATTTGTCAGATAATTGGTATCTGTTTGGAGGTCTCTCTCATTGCCTTCTAGTTACTTTGGCTCCCAACTTGTGAATTATATAGTCTAAACAGGCAGATTTAGCATAAACACTATGGATAAGCACTTTTAAATACTGGACTTTCAAGATTTTTAATATGGTATAATGTCCAGACAGTTTACCAATCTTTTAAGCTTTTTTTAAAAAACATATGCACACACACTCTACTTCCCTTGAGGAAGAACATAGATTTCTCATTGTCCAGAAACATAGCTTTTCATTGACTTTACATTTCATGTAAGACATCAGACATATTACATAATATTAGCATCTTAGCAAACATCATTATGAGGCAACCAAATAGTCTAAGAGTTGTAAGGGATTAGCCTCTTTATCTCTTCTGTATTATTAACAGGCATTGCAATCCATTGTATCTGTTATATATTTTAGATTTTTATGACAGACATTTATATATATCATATTTAATACTGAGGGCAGAGGTTCTTTTGTCATCTCTCTTACCAACATTTTAAGAGTATTTACCAGCTAGGAACAACATCAGTAGCATAAAACATCAGGCTTTAAACAGCCTACGTTTTGTGTTTTGAGAGGGAGCTTTTATCCTATCTCCAGCATCTCTCTGCTCAGTCAGATAAACCCAATGAATTCCTATTAATACCAACAAAGATTTTCCCATCCAATCAGGAATGAGATCTTACTGGTCATCTATAAAAGGCCACTAAGTGACCAATCACTGACCATTCCTATGATGTCTGACTGCCAAAAAAATAAATGAATCAACTGGATTAAAACCATTAGTGTAGTATTCCTTTTGGATTTCTTCTCTATATTCTGATCACTAGTTTGTTGTTTTCCCTTAACCTCCTTTGTTTCAGGTTAGGTGACTACATGCCCAGAACTAGCTGGTGACCTTATATTTCATACACACAGACATCTGGCTTTTTACTCTACACAGACACACTTAAATATTCAATTTCATGGAACATGGTAAAGAACCTTCTTGGTAGCTGATGCCAAGCCCTGGAATGCCTTCCTAGGCTGCATCCTCCTGTCCAATTTAACGTAACTTTGACTATCATGGCTCCATCCAATAGAATCCTGGGATTGTTGAACATAGATTGTTGTAGAGCTCTCTGACAGAGAAAGGTAAATATCTCACAAAACAACAATTCCCAGAATTCCATAGCATTGAGCCATAGCAGTTAAAGTGGCATCAAACTGATAATTTTTGCAGTACAGATGCAGCCCTCCAGAGTTTAGACTGGCAACTTCTTTCCTATCCTTTCATAGGCAGGACAAGACTTTTTTGTTTTGGATTACCTTTGGATTACCTGATTGCTTAAGTGAAAGAGCCTTTCAGAATGTTGTTGTTGCTGTTGTTGTTGTGTGTCTCTAAGACATTTCCAACCACAGGTTTTCTTGGCAAGATTTGTGTTGTACTGTTATTTGCTTTTAACTGCTTTTAGTTCTATGTCATGCTTTTAACCAATTTAATTCGATTCTTAATTTAATTGTATTTTAAATGTTTGTCTGATGTGCATTTTAGCTGTATATTTTTTTAGATGTGTCTAATTAAATGTGACTTATTAAACTATATAATTAAATGTGTCTAGTTAGATGTGACTTATTAAACTATAAAAAATATCATCAATGTGATGCATATGAACTAATGTCGCAACCTATTTGAGCATTTTTGCAAATGGAAATTCAGTTTCTATGTGGATTTATAGTAGATCGTGATGATAATTGCATTATTAAGTACATGCTTTTGACTATCCATCAAGGTTAGTCACTTGGCCACCTTCACAGAAACACAAAAATACAGTTCTGTGTTTATAATTTTGAGGAATTAACAATATTGGGTGCTACATATTGTGAGACATATTAAGAGTTTTTTCAAGTCCTTAACAAAAAACCTAGACGTCATTGTTGCAGTTTGCTGAGGCTAACCTATTTTCAAGGCACAATAGTTGCTGCTTGGTGGGTATTTTTCATTTAATGTTTATATTAGAGCAACCTTGGGTTTCAAGTAAACCTACCTCTCACAATTTTAAAACTATGAGGAAAGATATGCCAAGCCCATTTCCTTCTGATTTAAAGAAAGAGGGAGAGACTGCTGTTTTTTAAAAAGTCAGGCAACATTGGGAAACAATTTAAAATAGCCTGGAGACTGCTGATATGTCCAGTACTCTCAAAATTTATTTACAGATCTTTCCTTCGTGTTTTCATCTTAAACCTTTTTTAGCAAAAGATTGAAAACATTTTGTCAAAATCTTGCATATTAATCATGTCTACTCAGTACCCAGCTTTGTTTTATACTTTTTTAAATTAAAAAGTACTTTTATTTAAAAAACAGTAATTTCCCCAGCTCTGGTGCTGAGGGAATGCAGCTATTTTATTGGTATTTATACCACTGTTTCATTAGTATTTAAGATTGTTTTACTGTGTCTAATAATAATATAATTAAAGGCAAGATCTTCAATGTCATTTCAGACCTCTTCATATCTTTGTGCATTTGCATTTATTTAGGCTCATTTGTATGAACACATCATCTACTGTGTACATGTGTGGAGATGGCTAGTTTAAGGCTAAACCCATGGGCAAAATTATGCAGATTGTGTGTTTGTTTGCTATTCAAACACTGAATGAGCCAAACCAGTCAATTCTAAGTGACACAAAAAATACATTCTTAAAACTGCTTGGCATTTAAAAAAAAAAAGCTAATATGTTTAACTAAACCCAATGGAGCCTACTTCTTAATATACTTGTTTAGGATTACCTTGTAAGATGTTAGTGAGTTAGAATCTGATACGTGAAAGCTTCAAGATAGAATATTCTCTTAACCCCCTTCAGCGAAAGCAGTGGAGGAACTACCAAATAACAAGCCATTCCAGACTTATGCTGGCACAGGAGACAGAACAAAAATCTGTATGCTAGCTTCAGGACAGGTGTGCTTCTATTCTGGAGGATGTGAATGGGAAGTTGTGGGGAACGAAAGTGTTTTGTATGCAGGGGATCCAAAACCTCCCCAGATCTTCTTGAAATACCAGCAGTGGACTACCTGCAGACGTCACTGTCCAGTGTTCTGTTCCTGCCCCACAAGGTAGTGATGGTTGTCCTATCTTGGAGGCCAGCTAAGAACAAAGTACTAAGCAAAATCCATTAGAGACAAAACAGTTGCAGCCCTCATAGTCAGGCAGGAGTCGAATAGGAGTCCCCCAACACCACCTTCTCAGTCCGGCCCTCCAAAAAAGACCAGAACCATTGCATAGCAGTACCCCCAAATCCCATCCCAGAAAGACAGCTCAGAAGGATACCATGGCCAATGGTATTGAAAGCCACTGAGACATCTAGCAGTACCAACAGGGACACACTCCCCCTGAACAGTTCCCTGTGTAGGTCATCCACCAAGACAGCCAAAGCTGTCTCTGTGCCAGATTGAAATGGATCTAGATAATTCATTTCATCCAGAAATCCCTGGAGCTGAAAGGCAACCACTCACTCCAGAACCTTGCCCAAGAATGGGAAATCAGAGAGTGGTCGATAGTTATCTAGAATGGTGGGATCCAGGGAGATCTTTTTCAGAAATGGCCTCACCACAGCCTCCTTTAGGCAGGATGGAAATCTGCCTTGCTGTAGGGAAGGATTCACCTTACCCACTCAGCCAGTCCCCCTCTAGCTGATTTCAGAAGCCAGAAGGGCAAGGATCCACTATGCCCGTGGTGGCCCTCACTTCTCCAAGGATCCTATCAACATCCTCAGGCTATACAAACTGAAACTTATCCAATAATATGGGACAAACAGGCACTAAGATAACATCCACTGGACCTGTCTCAACTACATCATCCAAGTCAGAGCAAATCCAAACAATTTTGTCTGCAAAGCCAGAAATCTCCCTGGAAGCCAAGATGATCAAATTGAAGCTTTCGTACTTTGGCCACATTATGATAAGGCAAGAAAATTATAGAAAAGACAA
>NC_056526.1:56787046-56792091 GCF_019175285.1 Sceloporus undulatus
ATTATTATTATTATTATTATTATTATTATTATTATTATTATTATTATTATTAAAAACTATAACCAGGTTTCCAATTCTCAGTACCTGACCCCTGAGACTTTTTTTATCAGCAGGAATTATTGTTAGGGTTGCCAGTTCTCAGGGACTGGTCTCCAGTTTTTGTGCATCATTTCCAGATGGGAGACAAGGGTGCAAATTTTCCAATTTAGGTGGGCTCAGCTCTGAGCAAGAAGAAAGGGCTGTGCAGATTTCCAGTTCAGCTGTTAAAACAGCAGCTTGCTACAGTTGCTGCAACTTTCACAGACTCTCCGGGGTTAAACTCTTCCTTCTCTTCCACTCATTGTGGTGCCTGTCTCACCTTCCATTCTGCTCTGCTTCTGCTTTCTCATAGAAGCAAGTAGACTAGGTGAAATGTTCTTTATCTCATCTTCCTAAGTAAGTGAAAAGGATTAAAATCCTTTCACCTTGACCTGAGAGCAGCCCTTTTAGCAAAGATTTTTGCCTTAATGTGCAAAAAGAGAAATATTGTGTGGGTGTGTTTGACTGACAAGCTATGAATGAATATAATTGACATTTAATGTATAACACCTAAAGACATCACCATGGTCCATCTCTAGACCTCAGATTTTATTCTAGAAACCTCAGGGTCTGCGATGATCCTGAACTGGCAATCCTAACTGTAACATTATTTGCCACACCTACCCCACCTCTTAGATTCTTCTGCTTCCTCTGAGTTTATCTGCATCTATTCCTGGTGAAATTCAAAATACTTGGGTGTGGTTTTACAAAATAAAGACCTAGGAGAGATGTTCCTGGTGCAGATTAAAACTGCTAATAATTGTTTGCATGACAACACAGCCACCCACACTTTTGGACTCTTTAGGGATGTTGCTATAGAGACTGTCCCGATGTGGGCCTGCAGATAGCAATAGCAATAGCAATAGCAAGTACATTTCTGTACTGTTTATCGGGGAACTAGCACTCCCTAAGTGCTTTACAATGTATAAGCCAATTGCCCCCAACAAGCTGGGTACTCGTTTTACTGACCTACAAAAGGATGGAAGGCTGAGTGGACCTTGGAGCCCTGCCTGGGATCAAACTCACAACCTTGTAGCTGCAGTACCAGCATTTAACCACTGTGCCACCAGGGCTTCTACTTCCAAAAATGACCAAAATACCAAAGTCCTGTTCAACACAAGTCTCATCCTCCATGAAAAACAAGCAGAGCTTGAAAAAGCTACTTTTGGAGACATTAATTCTGATAATCAACATAGGAAAATGGCTCCTAATATGCTTCTGGTCTGAATTCAGGATGCTTACATTGATATTTAAAAGCCCTAAACAGATCACAATACAGTGGATCCTCCACATTCATTGTGGTTAGGTGCACAGTGGGAAACCTGCAAAAAAAAAAAACACTGCTTTTTAACATAAGAAAACACCTCTCTAGGAATCTTTAGGTCCCCCAACACAATTCTATAGTCAACATCCACCACAGGTTGACCATAGAATCATACTGGAGTACCTACAAATGCCTAGAGAGAATCTCTAGGTGACACTACACCCAACGTCTGGAGGACCTAGAGATTCCTGAGAGAACATATTAATCAAATCCACAAAGAATCAAATCCACAAAAGTCAAAGCTGCAAATGTGGAGGGTTGACTGTACTTGAGGGAACAGCTCTCCCTATATATGCCTGCCCAAGGATTGGGGTCTACTGGAGCAGACCATCTCTTTGTCCCAACGCTAGAAGAAATACACTATGTGAGGATGTGGAATAGGGTCTTCTCAGCTGTGCACCCTAGTTACAGAATGCTCTCCCGTTCAAGGCCTGATTGACACCAATGCTGGCTTCATTTTGGCACCAGTAAAAAACATGCTTGTTTATTAAAACCTTTGGAGCCTAAATGATATACTTCTAAATAGTTATGTGGATGGTTTTAAACTGTTTTAACCTGTCATAGTGTATAATGTGTGTTTATTTAAATTGTTTTTATTGTTTTAAATTGTTTTATCTGCTTAAATTGAGTTTGCTTATATGCTGCCCTGAGATCTAATAATATAGGGTGGGATATAAATACCTCAATTAATTTTTTTAAAAAAATAATAATCAAATACAGTTGGCTAGGGGGTCCTTGGAGTTATAGTAAAAAAAAATAACTTTATCAAGCTCTATATACAGTTAATGTATTTATGGTGGGAGTCACACATGTCTACAATGTACTTATAAACCTGGGCAGCATTTTCTCTAATCAGCAACATTGGAAGTATAGGCTTGCAGATTTGCGCTCGAATGCACATTGTGGCAGGTGGAAGAGCCTGCTGTCTTCTCTCACAGTGCACACCGATGCAAAGTGTATTGTTTGAGTAGGCCTAAAGAAAGAGACTGACAGCTGTGGAAGGGAAAAACCTTTGGGGGACGGGGTCCACAGCTGACCCAAGCCATTTTGCTGCCTGAGGGAGAACAACAAATGGAATGTTCATGCAGATAGACACCTACTGCAATAAAGCAACAAATCCCACAAGAATCCCCCTCTCCAGTAAAAACACAGGAATCATGAGCATAACTAACCCTTGGTTGCCCTTTCATGACCCCCAAAAATATACCGCTTGAGGCAGCCACAGTCCCACAGACTGCGTAATGTTAGAGCCGGCCAGTAGGGATTCCTAAAGAATCTGAAGCAAGCTAGCAAATACGCTTCCTGCTCCAAGGTTGCTGATTTTCTTCCAATATGTTCTGTTTCTGGGTTTTGTAAATAACATAGCAGTGTTATTTGCATCAATATTCCATGGGCTCCCGCACCCAAAAGAAGATAAGCCTGTCATCCTGAGCACATTTACTATGGAATAACTGCCCCAAATTCAGTAGGACTTACTACAGTGGGAATAGATTTGTGTGGGAATATGATGTAGGCACTGCTGCATTACCTTTAGTATTCCCAGATCTCAGGGCATGGCCACTGTTCTCCAGTCCTCAGGGCAAAGACAAAGACTCTGACAGTGCAGCTTTGAAACGTATATGTGTGTGTTTGTGTGCATGATTTTTTCTTAATTGTTAAGACTTGGTATTTTTTATTATTTGAATGGCACATTCTGTACAGCTGTGGTTGATGTTTAATGTATCATGCTTAGCAATCTCACTGTGGGATGCCCCTTGTAACATTGCCTTTGTAACACATCAGTCCCCATACTCTGTGAGGTCTCAGGTTTTAGCACTGAAGTCTCAAGGCCAGAGAGTATCCTAATATGCCAATCCTGATTACCTCTGAAACTTGTTACCGGTCAGGAAAATAAGGCCAGGGCTATAAGGAAGCTAAGGCTTCCAGGGCACAATATCCCATGACTTTCTGATTCGTAAGGAAGAGGATGTCAGCTGCCACCCGCATCTCAGATTTCTCCAAGCATTACTGCAATGTCCATGTGGCAAGGGAAGGAGGATGGATTTTCCCATCAATTATATTTTGTTATGAACTACCTCTGTTGTAATGCAAAGTGTAGTGTGACTTGGTCCTGAATGGGTAATTAAGACACATTGGCTGTACAAACACTCTACCCCTGGTTGAAGTGAAAACTGCTAGAACCGTGTTGCCAGCATGAAACAAGAGATTTGCATTTATTTATTTATGGATGGGCTTTCCTTAGGGACATGCCTATGTGTACTGCCAGGATGAGTGCTTGAACTTCAAAATTTTCCATTACACCACCGAATAGGGCAAGGGCATAACAGAGGTGAGGCAGGAGTTGTAATATTACAAGACAAATGCTAACCTTTTGTTACAGTATTAACCTATATTTTTAAAGAATAGAGCACATCCCAGTTTGTATCAAAGCAAATAGCATCCAGAAACTCAGTATACATCAGAAACAAAAACTGTTTTGTTTTTTAAAAAACAGTCCCTGCCATCTGTGGTATGCAAAGCCAAGCATCTCACAATTGGAGCATGATCTGATATGCCTGTTAACCACAACTCAATAGGTAGACTTCTAAGCTTTTCCAGGTCTGCAGAGAAAATGGAGCATGGGTTTCTCCCTTAGAAAGCAGACACTGCTCTTTGTCACACAAACCAGGAATTCCAGATTCACACGATTTTATTTAATCAAGAATATTGCCATTTCCACTTTTAAACCTATGTACAACGGTTTTCTTTAAGCTGCTCAGAATGTGAATGTGGCTTAAACCATTTTATTCTGGGAATAACTCTATGAAATAAGTCAGCCTCCAAGGTCACTAGGAAGAAGGGATTTGAAGCCAAGATTTAGGGTTTCAGAGAGGCAATTGCACAACAATTC
This sequence comes from Sceloporus undulatus, assembly GCF_019175285.1. Taxonomy (NCBI): domain Eukaryota; kingdom Metazoa; phylum Chordata; class Lepidosauria; order Squamata; family Phrynosomatidae; genus Sceloporus; species Sceloporus undulatus. The sequence continues at coordinate 56,791,339 of NC_056526.1, forward strand.
TATCTTTCCCTCCTTAGAGATAATGTGACAGTGGGTGCCTGGGCTTCCACATAGAACTTTTAATACATATTTTGTACAGGTCACTAAGAAAATTTTACAGGGCTTCCAGAGAAAACTGCCACTGCTAATCATCACCCCATATTTTATCTCCCTTTCCTCTATATTTCCACTGAAAGGGAAGTCAGAAAGATTCAAATCAAAAGCATAAATCTTGGTGTACATTTTCTCTAGTGCTTTGCTCCCACAGTTTTCCATGATGCACATCACCTTTCCTGCTTCCTTGACCTTTCTCTGTCCACCTATCCTGACATGTAAAGTGTTGTGAGAATGTGTGCACACATTTTGTATACTTGAATGCACACTTTTTAAAAAAGGTTAATTAGAATTCTAGAATTTCAAAGTATTTCAAGTTTAGCTTTTTTGAATTTTTTCTGTGCTAGTCCTCCACCTCTCTTTTAATTTTTCCATTTCAGAAAAGAAGGTGCATTTTTTTGCAGAGGAAAGGGATATACCCATAAACAAGATGTTTTAAGAGGATTTCCACCCAAGCCAAACATTATAATTAGATAATGTCACACTTTCTTTCTGAAAACTAGAATGCAGAATCAGACAAAAGTGCTTGGTTTCCACATTTCAAAGAATCAATTTGACTGTCTTCAGAAGAAAAAGAAACAGTCAAAAACATGTCAGCCATCACCTGCACACGTCGAGGAAAGGAGCACAGAAAGATCCACCATGTCCAAAACATCTAAA
>NC_056526.1:56796831-56816478 GCF_019175285.1 Sceloporus undulatus
AAGTAAAAATTGGAATCTGGGGGTCTTGCGACGGAGTTCAGGACTGGTCATTCATACCAGACCCATTCGCACTGAGATCGAACAGAGAAAAAATCCAGATATCGCCAATTCCCTTATCAGCGCACTGGCCAACACGCTCCAAAAAGAGGAGCCAGTATGCATTCAGTTCGGCAGCTCGTGCATTCACGTGAGTGCGGATTGGGCCATTCGAATGCTGGTATGATGGTACTTTGCGAAATAACGCGAATTCGAACCACCCAGTGCGCAAAACCCCCAGTTCCACACTCATCTGATAAGGGCCATAGTTTGAATGGGTAAAATGATTTTTTGTCACACAATTACCTTTGCTCAGGATTAGGCTTTCCTTTCTTTCTCATATTATTTGCTGTTGTTTCACTAAAGTGCAATCTTGCCATGGTTACCTTAGTTACCTGGTCTCCTGGTAAACGGAGTCTATATCAAAAAAGAGAAAGAAAAGTTCACAGTATTAAGATTTGATATTCTGCTTCCCACTTTATTCCCACCATCCCTATTCCCATTGCATCTCTCAATGTTCATCCATCTACAGGTTGTGTTTGTGATCAGATATGCCAAATCAATTGCACAAATGATGCCAGATAAAATTTTACTTGCTCTGCATTACAACAATTATTTTCATAATTTGTGTTTCCATTTGTAATCGATTGTACTCCTAAATCTTCTATGCCTGCACCTCATTTTCTCAATTCCTTATCTCTTGGTTTGCATCACCCAGTTGACATCTTCCACACCTTAAATGCTCCTGAGGAGGAAAGTTTATTTCATTCCACGCTATGGCTTGGAGCAGTAGCCACTCTATTTTATCACTATAAAAACACTCTAATTACAAGCTGAACAACATGCATCCATTTGAAGCCCCTGCATCCATTTTTGAACCCTGTTGTATATGCCTTCCAATTATTCACTCAAATGTGTTGGCCAAAAGTTTAGTGTTTTCCTTTTTAAAGTGCTGTTTCGCTTTGACCAAAGTAGCACTCACCACCTGGCTTGTTTACTACTAGATTTACACTCCTAGAAGTATCATAGAAGAATGAATCTGTCTGTGAATAAGATGTACATGGAGCATGCACCATGTTCTGAAAGGAAGATCATAAAAACACAACAAGGTGCTTCAAAGTTTCAGGCAGTACAGGGAAGGTGGTTTTCCAAAGTACAATCCCAGCATCCATATACTGAACAGAATTTCTCAACTCAACTAGGAGTAACACAACAAAATGTAAACAATAGCATAGATTCCTCAAAAATCCATTCCATGCCCTTTCCATTCTGCTCCTTTCCCATTCTCCAAGCCCCATGTGATAAACTTATACGTTTCAATAAACAGTTAATATGTACCTTTTACTAAGAAAGGAAAAATTATTGGGAACTATTCATCAAAAAATTTAGCTCACCAAAATCTGTGATGGGTTACAGCTATCATCAGGAAAGGTCAAATCAAAGCTGAGCTGAACGTGAACAATGAAACAAGACTAAAAATTGAACCAACCATTGCATTTATCTCAACTTCATCACATCATTTGTGGGAGCATACATTTTCTGGTATTCCGTTGATTGGACCCAATCAGAATAGACCTATTCAATCAATTGTTGAATGGTGAGTCAACATGTAGGAAAATTCCGCCAATTCAATTGTTCTAGTCTAGTTAAGACTAACAACACAATATAGGCCATTGAATTTTCACTCAGACTGTGGCAAATGCAAACGTTTCATCTATGTGTTAGTAAAAATTAGAAACAGAAAGAGCTAGCTGTTGATGAGAATGAATCTGGGGGTCCACGGTTAGTCAGACATTTATGATGGCAAAGTTGGGAGGTCAGGAACTAAAAAATGGCCCAGGGTGGAAATCACTCTCGCCTTCCAGGAGAAAAAGTGTTTGGTTTGATTCATGCACATACTTGTTATTTACAGAACATACATTTCAGCAAATGAACAGAGGGTTTGAGAGTGAATCTTACCTGCAGCAAGTCTGAGCTTTTTTGAGAGGATTTATGGTTTTGTCTAGTCTGTTCTTTTTTACTCTTGTATTTTCCTTTACATCATTCCTATTTATTTATTTTTTAAACCTGGGGGAAATGTAGGCACGTACATACAGATTTGCTAAGGAAGTTGTATGCTTTTTCACTTACTTAACAGGAGAAAGGGTTTTTTTGCTTCGGTCAGACTGAGATTGTTCAATAATAATTACTTGATTGGGAGCATCCACCTATGCATGTAATAAAAAACAAAAATATTTTCAGACAGAATTTTTAAGTATAAAAAGATGTCCAGACCTCAAGCTTATCCCTTAGCTCCTATGGGCAGTCCTCCCCAGGAGACCATGGCATTCTCAAGGAGTGTTCCAAATTCAGACATGGATTTGCTGCCCCTCCAGAGAGGGGAGGTCTTTGTAATGCTTTTTCAGCATCCCCTTCAGCTCAGACTAGTGGCAGGAAATGAAAGGAAGAGAAGAAAGTGTATATTAGGATGGGTTTTGGAAGCTGGGACTTGTGTGTGTGTGTTGGCAGTTTGGGAAGGGGTAGAACAAAGTTCCTCCTTCTTTCCCTTTGCTCTTTCCAAAATCCTATGGCTGGTGAGGTTTCTGTTTTTGAAAGCAGCAAAGTTAAACTCCTTTCCTTTTGCTCTTTCCAAAGGCAAAATCCCTCATCTCTCTTTTTGGAAGGAGCAAAATTAAAACCCTTTTTGCTCGTTCCAAAGGGAAAATCCCACAGCTGGTGGAGTTTTGGAGCAAAGTTACCCCTTTCCTTTCTGTTTGCTATTTCCAAGCAAATTCTCGTGGCTTTGGGGCTTTATGTCTTTAGAAGGAGCAAAATTAAACCCCTTTCCTTTCCTTTCCTTTCCTTTCTTTTTGCTCTTTCTAAAGGAAAAATCCCTCATCTGTTTTTGGAACGAGCAAAGTTAAACTCCCTATCCTTTTCCTTTGCTTTTTCCAAAGGCAAAATCCTATATACTACCTCGAGTGGGGGTGGGGGCAACATGCACGTGTAGATTTAAAAATGGAGAAAAGTTTGAGAACCACTGTATTCGCATCTATGCATTTGGAAGGAACACAGGAAGCTGTCTTACACCAAAGCCATTGTCTAGCTCAGTGTTGTTTATTCCCAGGTGTGTTCAGCAGGTCTGAGGGCCAATTTTGTCTCTCTAGAAACCACTATGAACTGTATCCTTTCCACCACATTGCTGCATTTCATCAGTAAATTGTGGAAATTTCTTTGAATGGAGCATGTTCTGTTGTTTTAAATGGCCTCCGGTGGTTTCCACCCAAATTCATCACAACATTTTGATGGCACGTGGAGGGGGGTGCTTTTAAAAAGTCCTGGAGGCCCACATGGGCCACCCTTGCCACCCTTGTGTCTACAGTGATTGGCAATTGCTCTCTAGGATTCCAAGCAAAGACGTCCCCAATTGTATCTAGAAATGCCAGAGGTTGGACTTAGGACCTTTAGCATTTAAAAAAAAAAACCCATTTCTACCACTGACATCCCACTGAAAACAGTTCTTGTTGTTTTTTGTTACTGTGTGCATCTGCAACTGGCATTTATTACTTTGCAGTTGTTTTCCTTCCAACTGCAGAGATTGGTCTATGACTTTAACAGTGCTTATGTATGATCTATGTCCCCTTCCCTTAAAGACTAATATGAACAGCATACTAAAATATTAGAGCAAGACTGAGATTCACTGATCGTTGGAGAGTCAAAGGAAATATAGGAATTTATTATTTGTGCAATTTATATAATTTTAGGCCGCTCTGACAGCATTTCCGAAGAGGGTTTAAACAAACAAACAAATAAATGTTAATGGATCACTGGTAACCATATTTATAACTAAAATTAATACTCTGTGTGTGTGTGTGTGTGTATTTGTTAGACCGAAACAATCAAAAACCCACAATTCATAGAATAATTAACCAAAGAGTACCAAAGCAGTCTATAGCAACCATTACAGATATAATGGAGCAGTTATCCAGTGATATCAATCCTACAGATCCCTTAAATAAATCCCTTAACACAAAGATAAAGTCACAATTTCCCTACATTTCCATAGGAATCCATCTCAGACAAATGCAACCATAACCATTGAAGGAAAAGACAGACACACAGAGACCTTTATACCAAAAGCTTTTAAATGGAACATGTCCACAGGCTTCAACCCCAAGTGAGTTTTGACAAATTCTGGATTTCCAACCACCCGAATATAGACTGTAATCTGAAAATGGTTTTTCTTCTGACAGACAAAAGCATCATCTACTGATGAAAAATTAAATCCTTTGTTTGTTACAATGTGATATCCCACATCCGGGCTGCAAAGACAAGAACCAAGAAATATCTGTGAATGGAACAATATTTCAGATATAGCAAATAATACTATTTTATATATTATTTAAATAATTTAGACATTAATTATATCTAAAAATTATATCTCAAAATTTGAATATCTTGAACTACTTTACCTTACCAAGATAAATGTATAGATATAGTACTCCAGGAACAAATATACTTGCTTTCTTAAACTTGTAGAGGTAAAGATCACAGCATTCACCGCAAAACATAGAAGGGGATTCCCATTACCTAAAGTGCCTCCCTGAAATGGTACTGCACATTGTCCCGTTACCATGTAACACCCTTTCTAAAACATTGCCTATGAAGTGTTTTGGGACTCAGTTCAAGTTTCTGGTTTTAACCTTTACAGCCACCAATTCATTCGCTCAAAATCATTTATTGGAGATTAGGCTTGGTACCACAATCACCATAATTCCCCCATCCTCAAAATAAAAAAATATTAGTGGACTTCTGGTCACATTCAGTTTTTTTTGGGGGGGGAGTTAATATGTAGAACTAGTGCAGCCCACAGAGTGTTTTTGAGGCCAGAAATTAGTCCCTGGACACACACCCCAGATTCACTCCATCCCTAATGTTCACACATGGTAGTTCACACAGAAGAGGTGAAGTACCAATTTGAAGGGGAAATGATGGTGATGACAATGATTGATGTGAGTGGAGTGGACCAAGGTGAGACCACAAAAAAACAAAAACAAAGAGAAATAGTCATGTAGTCAAGGCAAGTGATGACCAGGACTTGGGGAAGAGTTTTTGCTGATGAGACAGAGTAAAAAGGCTGTTGTTTTAAAGGTAGAGGCAATATGGTTTTGCAATGGAGAGAATCGAGGACTGGTACAAAATGTCTACTTCCCTTACCTCCTCATTCAGACCATGGTCAAATCAAAAGAGCAGAAAGCAAGCCTTTGTGTCTGGTCAACCCGTAATCCAGAAGTGGTGTTTGCTCAAAATGTTGCTGGCAAAATCACTCAGTTTGGACTTTAGATCAGAGCTTGGAAAAGTTACTTCTTTGGACAAAAAACCCCAGAATAGTCCAATCTGGTTGGCCATCTGGGAGAAATCCAAAGTTTTTTTTTCTGTCCAAACTCTGTTTCAGATTAAATATAATTCTGGGTCAGATCTTCTGCCAGTCTTAGATCACAGTTCCTTGTCAGGAATGATTGTAGCCTCAGACTGCTGATAGGATGCTAATACTGGCTGAGAGAAGTTCAGGCTATTAAATGTGAACTTCAACATTGTCTTTGTGGCTTTTAAAATCTAACCAGTAGAGATTAGCTGGTTAGTGCCAAAAAGGGACTTCGTGGATTGAAAGCCCAGGATAGCAGAGATGGATCAGCAATGCAAACAATGCATAAAGTATTGCCTACGTTTACTGGGGAAGGACTTGTGGGAAATAGTCCCCAGTCATCTCAGCATATGCAAACTCCATTTCATTCCTGCAGTAGATGACCACTCAGCCATAAATGACGGAGGCTATATTGTAAATATTGTCACATAAATACATATACATGAATAAGGAAGCTTCTTTGAGCATTCATTCTTCCAACATCCATGGTAGATTTAGGAATATATGTAGAACCTTTTTCGCACAAAAATGTGCCCAGTTATTGACATTTGCAAATATGCCATGAGGATTGCTACTATTACATAAGTAAACATGAAACAGAAGCAAAGTCCACTTTGCTTATTTTCTGCTCTTCTGTTCGGGGCAAAGGTGTCAAAGATCTTCTAAAAAGAAGCAGTGAATTAGAGGTCTAGTCAATCATGCCTCTCTGTTTGAGTAAGCAATACATCATTGCCCAAGCTGTAGCACAACACTTCAAATCTTCATCGTACAGAGTCGTTCTGTTCATCATCTAAAGAACGAACAATGATCTCTTGTCACAGGACACCATGGTAATCTGTCTCTCTGCATAGGCCAAAAAAGGCAGCTCTTCAGTACTCATCTTTTCAATCAGACATTAGAGCTTAGGAAGGTTTAATGTATAGACTTTAGGAAAGATTTATTTCAACTTTTTGGTGTCTCAGGTCAGGATGATGTATAAACAGCCAATGGTTCCTTTGAGAACCACTTTCTTCATGAGAGTTTAGTACACCAAACAAAAAGTCCTGGTTCATAAAATGGCAAGTTCATTCGCTTCTGTCTTAATTTGTAAAGAGCGTCATCAAAAGCTCTGCTTTTAACTAGTTATACAATCAAGGATTTTTTTTCTTTATATTAAAGAGCAATAACTTCCAAGCTCCAGTTCTATTCTGTTTATGGTTGAAGAAATGTGTCTTCTTTTGGACACCAAAGTTTCAGATAGTATAAACGGTGTACACATTACTGTAAATATTTAATTCTTTTAATGTCTTTATTGCCTTTTTTAAACTAAATTAATTCATTTATATCCCCATAACATTTACATTTAAGTGATTCCTCCCTAGCATCATATCTTTCTATAGTAAGATCTTTATATTAAAGAAAAAATGAACAAAAATTACAACAGGGAAATGCTCAAAAACATTCCCGTGCAGCTGAAGAAGAAGAACAAGAAGAAGAAGAAGGCAGTACCATCAGTGTATAATGATGTGCACATCTACTCTTTGGTCACAGCAGTTATGAGCCATGTACTGATTATTTGCCCCAAGTGTTGCAGAATGTTTGGCCTAAAAAACTCTGATATTGCTGGGCATGCTTCCATTTATAACACAAACTCTGTCTTCAAGGACATTGTTCTATTCTAGGTCCTCCAGATGTTTTGGGCTACAACCTTGATCAGTCCTGCCCTGCATGACCAATGGTAAAGGATTGTGGGGCTGAACTTCAAAAGATTCTGGAACTGAGGAAGAGATACAATCTTGCCCATCTCAGCAGGCTCAGGCAAAAGCAAACTTCTGATGTCTCTTCTGGCATGTTTGTTCTTCCTCATTAATAACTTTTGACATCTTGACCACACTCTGATATTGCCTAGAATCAGAGACTCATAAAGTTGGAAGAGACCACAAGGGCCATCCAGTCCAACCTCCTGCCATGCAAGAACTCTCAATCAAAGCATCCCAGCAAATAACCATCCAGCCTCTGTTTAAAGACCTCCAAAGAAGGAGACTCCATTACACTCTGAGGAAGTGTGTTCCACTGTCGAACAGCCCTTACTGTCAGGAAGTTCCTCCTAATGTTGAGGTGGAATCTCTTTTCCTGCAGCTTGCATCCATTGCTTCGGGTCCCAGTCTCTGAAGCAGCAGAAAACAAACTAGCTCCCTCCTCAATATGACATACCTTCAAGTATTTAAACAGGGCTATCATATCACCTCTTAGCCTTCTCTTTTCCAGGCTAAACATCCCCAGCTCCCTAAGTCGTTGCACATGTCCCAATTTTCATCTGTGAAATACTGGAGTGTATCCAGACATAGGAGTTTATCAGACAAGGGAAATTGGAAGTATAATCCAATGGCAATCAGAATGCAATCATGGAGTTTAACCTTATTGCGTGATAGACTACCACACACAATTTCGGACAATGGCAAGCTATTTTCGAGCAATGGGATATCAGTTCAAATGCAATTCGAATTCACGTAAATTCGCTGAACTAGTGAATTCACGTGAATGCATTCTGGCCCCACTTTCTTTTCATTCAAAATGAAGAGAAATTCCTCCTGTGTGATAAACTCCATAGTGAGCAAGCAGGGAACATATAAAAAGGACAGCCCACTAAGTAGATTGATAGAGCCATGCTAAATCTCTTTGGCTCTGTTTACCTGGGAACACCGCCAAAGGACCCAGAGAACCATGACCTTTGTGAGGGTGCCATCAATGACTATGTTAGCTCCCTGACTCATTTCTATGTTTTCAAGACCCCCAGAAAGGAATAAATTTATAGTAGAAACATCATACATTCAACTTCATTGTGTAGAAAAATTATTGTGTGACTTGTTCCCAAATCCCTCCATAGAGACTTGAGCGCCAAAATGGAAGAGCTAGATGTTGACTGACACTTACAGTTTTTCATAACTATGATTAAACAGGCTGCTCCAGGAAGACCTTTGATATGGCTGCCATGTGAGGGACTGACAGCATTTTTCAACAGGCCCCACATTCTGTTTATCACAGTCATAATCTTGCATGTCAGAAGAAAAATCTTTAATGGGCACTGGAAAGAAATCAGAAGAAAAACTTTTAATAGGCACTGCAAAGAAATAAGTTCACTTGTCAAAGTGGTGGTGTCCGGTTTGTTGGTTCTGAAACTGAGTCTGCCTAGAAGTATAATGCTACTTGTTAAACAAATAAGGTGTTAAAATATAGCTGAGATAGGGGGAGGGAACTGTTCTTACACTACTACCTGTGGCCCATTCACACTACACAATTATAGTGTTGTTATGCCACTTTAACTGCCTTGATTCCATCCTACAGAATTATGGTATTGGTAGTTTAGAAAGGACTGTTTATACTCCTCAGCTGGAGCACTCCAGTGCCTCACAAAACTACAAACCTCACAATTCCACATGATCAAACCATGATAAACTAAAATTAGGGTGGTGTAATTGTTTCGTGTGAATGAGCTTCTGCTCTTCCTCACCGTTTTGCTAGATCTTCAGCACATAGGATCAGGATAATGAGATCTTTAATGCAAACATTAGATTTTAAGAACATCAGAACTTTGTGTATTTTTTCAGACTACATAAATGTGAAAATTTTTCATGCCACATGAATGTGAAAATCTATGGAATTTTCAGACTTGAAACATTGCTTTTTAATAGTAGTTTGTTTCCATTAGAGTAATTTAAAAGTAATTGTTATTACTTGATACAGTGCTTTATAAAAAGTAGATAATTGGGTTTCTCATTGCATCACTTACATTTTGTTTACTTTTTAAAATGAAGTGTAGAATCGATCAAAGAACAGCATAACATGCAGCCTTCCTCTCTTTCTACTTCCCTCCACATTTCCCAGAAAACTACAGCACTTATAACTTTATTTTCAAGCTCTGTGTGCCACTATGATTATTTTTATTTCATTTGCTCTATATCACATTCATGTGGTCTATATCAGTTTCATTTAAATCTATCGGGTTTAAGATTATTTAGGCTTTAAAGTTTAAACAGAAAAATCTATCCAATGATACTTAACATGGCACACTTTGTTTTTCTTGTTGCTAGGACTAAAATTGAGTTTACATCCAAAGATTTTGTAAATTGCAACGAAGCAGATAATTTTTGAGGGATGGGCATCCTTTTATTTTTAAATTTTTATTGGTCTTTCTTAATTGTTAAGAGATTGTTTACAGTATATTCTGTAATAAACTTTGTCAAAGGTGGATGGACAGACAGCAGATTTTGTGATTAGAAGACAGTAAGGGATCTAGTAGCACCTTTGAGTAAAATACCAGAATCCTGCTGGGGAATTAGAATTGGGCAGTTCCATAACATTCATATTCAGTAGAAGGCTGCTGTAGCAAAGCCAGCAAAGTGATCACTGTGCAAAGGGACTAATACATAATAGGATGTGCACTGCATTGGTCCCCTTCCTCTTCCTACCTTTCCTGCGTGTCTGGCAGTTTCTTCCAGGTCTGGAAGGGATGCTGGCCAGTTGTAAAAGGAATGCAGAAGAAAGGAAGGAGCCCATGGCCACCAAGGCTCAGTGGGCTGAGAACATGCTCTCCTCACTTGCTGATGGTGACTGTGAGGGAGTGCCTCCATTCTCCACTCCCTGAGCTTCACCTCACCCCACACCTTCGATGTTTGGTGAGCAGTGGTGTCACCGCAATTAGGATGTCACCAGTGCATCCTCCATCACCATACCTCCCTGGTGATGCCCCTGATTAAAACACTGTTAAAAGACATTGTGCAGCTAGACTATCTTTCCCTCCTTAACAGATTTTCTGAGGTAAGGTGAGAGAGGCGCCAGAAGAAGCAGTGAGAAAATTACATGAAAGATTGAGACATCTGGATTCACTATTAAAAATTCATGGTAGAGACAGGGCAAACGCACAGTCAAAGGTTCCTCAGAGACATCAGTAAGTGTTCACTGAGGCAAAATCAAATGCAGCCTGAACGACAGTAAGGCTGACAGCTCCCTCTCCTGCACTTTCACTAACTGCACCCACTGTCCAGTCAACAGACATTCAGGGTTTTATAATCAATTGATACCAAATTCTAGTTCTTCAAATATGGACAGCACTTGAGGGTGAGCAAAAGAATGACTGCCCTTCTCTCAATGAAAAACTGCATGTCTAAACAAGAGATGTGGTATTGTACAACCATCCATATGTTACTATGATTTGCAACTCCTGTAAGTAAGTACTTGCTATCACCAATAAGTGAGGATGAGAGAGCCAGCCCAACAACATCTAAAGGGCCACACATTCCACATCCTTGAATTTAAAGTGTTCTGTTCATCAAAACTAAATAAAATAAATGAATAATGCTTTAGACTAGGGGTGGGAAAACTGTGGCCCTTCAGGTGTTGTTGGACTGCAACTTTCATCATCCCTCATTGTTAGCTATAATAGCTGGTGGTAACTGCAGTCCAAAAATCTCTGGAGTGTCACATGTTCCCCTTCTCTACTTTGTAATGAAAACTATGCCAGGCCTCTGGGCATATTGCTTTAAAATACGTCAGACAGATCCACAGTGATTGTGGTCCACTTTGAACAGCAAAGCTGAAAAGCTTCCCATGGCCCAAGGGATTATGAGATGGGAGAGAGAATAACTTCACAGCATCACTACAGCTCAGAAAGTACAGAGAGATCAGCAAACACTGCAACTGTATATGTTTGCAAAGGAGTTCATGTCAGTTTTGCATTTAAGTTTATTTGACACCAACACAAGGCACACAGAATAGGCACCAGAAGACCTAGGACTAGGAGCCTAATTTTATAGTACAATTGGACATGTTCAAAGTGCTGTTCTTTGTCCAAGATACCCTTGACAAGGCATGTGTTTTTCTGTGTGTGTGTGTGTGTGTGTGTGTGTGTGTGTGTGTAAGAGATTCCCAGTCCAATCTGTAAGCCTCTTCTTCCCATGAAAGAAATATGTCATTTAACACCACTTGCTTCCCTTTTCAATCCATGTTAAAACCTCTCCTCCAGCACCTAGGAAGTGTTGTTAGGTGGTCAGAAGAGGTCCAGAGAAGGAGAAGGAGGAGTGGTATTTTTTCCTTTCCATCCTTAATTATAGCCCCCTAAGCTTTGCCCTCAACTTATCCATGAGCTCATATCAAAATCCATGATTTTTACCCTGAAACCTTCCCTCAACTTATACATGAGGTTGATTTGTACACGAGTATATACAGTACTTTGTTTAAATATATACAGTGGGCCCTTGGTATCTGCTGGTGTTTGGTTCCAGGATCCTCCGTGGATACCAAAATTCATGGATGCTCAAATCCCATTAAATGCAATGGTGTGGTAAAATGGTGTCCCTTAAACAAAATGGCAGAATCAAGGTTTGCTTTATGAAATTTATAACTTTAAAATTATTTTCAAGCCATGGATCTTTGAACTGGTGGATAAGGAATCTGTGGATATGTAGGATGACTGTATTGTAACCCTCTTTGAGTCCCATTGTGGGAGAAAAATGGAATATGAGTCAGTCAGTCAGTCAAATATATAGACATAGTGTTATTTATTTTAATTGGATACTCTGTGAAACTGTGATAGATACTTAAAGTATCAAGCTTAATAGCACAAGCATGGGCCAAGGGCATCACAAGTGGACCACACCTGGTGACACCCTAAAGAGGGTGACCCCAATGAGAACCAACTTTTGACACTCAGACCTAGCTTTTGGCACTGAAATCTCAGGGCCTATGATAGTCCTGACCAGGCAATACTAATACCTACTGCTTGCCCTATGAAAATGTTTCCGTCTCTGTACACTTTAACCCTGAGCTTGGGGACATTTTAGATGGAGGGGTTATAACTCCCAGAATCCCTCAACCAACATGGTCACAGTCACTGCTCTGAGAGTCATAGTCAAGGAAAGTAACTTTTTCCAAGGTCCACTTTAACCCTCTTTTCGATTGCAAATTCTTTGTTCAGTTTGTAAATGAAGAGTTTGGCTAGCCACCAAACACAAAGGAGAAGCAGCAAAATGATGAAATATGAAGCATCTCCCTCCCCTGCTCCCTTTACTGCAGATTGCCTCAAGGACACTGTGCAGCAAAGAAACAGCCAAGACACAAACAGGGGAAACAATCATTGCTGCATAATCTGTTTGGACCAGAGTGGAAATATGGTCCAAACCAACAAGAAATATCTTCTGTGAAGATATGATGAGCTTGTTGTTGGTGGCCAAAATTAATATCTTGGTGCCCAACCACAAACTCAGTGGGTTTCTATGGCCAAGTGGGAATTTGAACTCTGTTCTTATAAAGTCATAAACTGGTATGGTGTAGTGGTTTGAACACTGAACTAGGACTCTGGAGAACAGGATTCAAATTCCTGCTTGATCATGGAAACCCATTGGGTGACCTTGGGCAAATCACATTCTCTCGGCCTCTGGCAAAGGCAAAGGCAAAAGCAAAAGCAAACCCCTTCTGAACAAGAAAAGCCTATGATAAGATTGCCTTGTTGTTGGGGTGTGTGTGTGTGTGTGTGTCTTCAAATACTTTCCAATTTATGGTGACCATAAGATGAACCAATCATTGGGTTTTCTTGGGAAGTTTCTTTGAGGCTGAGACAGTGTGATTTGCCTAGGATCACCCAGTGGGTTTCAGAGGGTCACCATAAATTGGAAGCAATTTGAAGGTACACAGCAACAATTATGACTCAAACCACAAGATCACTCTCACTGTGACATTCCATAGTATATGTTTGCAATGAAGAAAGTGACTGAAGCTAATCACGTCCTGTTTTATGGCTCTATGTGTGCCAGCCAGGTGAAGAAGTCCCTTGGACAAAGAACAGATGACAATTTAACTCTCTTTTTCAACAAATGGTACAGAGCAATTGCAAATCAAAATTAAATCAACAAATACCAGGTGATTCAAAAATAATGTTGTGAAAGTAAAGCTGTTCTTATTTGATTTTGTGCCATTCTTTTTTAATCACCTTGTATATCAAAGCTTGGTCATACAGGTACCTCAGCAATGGCAAATGATAATCCAGAGATAGACAGACAGACAGACAGACAGACAGACAGACAGACAGACAGACAGACAAGACAGACAGAATCTTGCCTCAAGGCAGTATGCGTTGTGCTTTTTAGACATCTTCTAAATCCACTATACTGTTATTTTTAACTATCAAATACAGTGGGCCCTTGGTATCTGCTGAGGTTTGGCTCCAGGAGCCCCTTTGGATATCAAAATCCATGGATGTTCATGTCCCATTATATATAATAGCATACAGCGGCCCTTATATAAAATAGCAAAAACAAGGTTTGTCTTTAAGATTTTTTAAAAATACATATTTTCAAGCCATGAATGGTTGAATCCATGGATGCAGAATCCATAGATATGGAGGACTGACTGTGTAGGAAAATGAGGTGAATTTTGTATATTAACACTGAAGGGTGACTTCTCTCCTCTTCATTTTTACTTACTTTGCCCAACATCTCCAGACCACGTTAGAAATTCTAGAGAGTCCTCCACCATCTCAGAGTGCTTCCTCTTTTTGGATGTCAAGGAAAGGCTGTGGGGAACAGATGGTTATCAATTATTAAAATATGATTACAATTTTACAAAAAAAAATCTAAATTTTATTGGTCACAAAAACACATCATTCATAGCATCCTTGGCACAAAAAGTTCATAACATTCATAACACATAACACATAAATGAACGTCTTTAAAAATATATACTCTAACATACTCAAATTAATCCTAACATTACAACTTCACACTATCATGGGGTTTTCTTGGCAAGATCTGTCTGGTGGAGGTTTGATATTGCCTTTCCCTGAGGCTGAGAGAGTGTAACCTGTCCAAGTCACCAGTGGATTTCCATGGCCAAGCTGGAAAATGAACCCTGGTCTCCAGAGTTGTAGTCCAACTCTCAAACCACTATGCCATGCTGAGTCTCATTGTCAATCCTAATGAGCAGTCATTTCCTCATCTTTCTCTCCTTAATGAATTTTCAGTGTTACAGGAAAAGAGCAAATGGTGGGAAAACACAGGAGGGTTACAAATTTGTGAATGAGGCAGAGTAATTCCACAATAAAGACCTCAGCTGGCAGCAGCAGCACCCTGGAGAAAAAGGGACAGATGAAGCAATAGACAACCAGCTTGAATAGAACTGAGGCCCTAAAATGGGAAATGGAGCATCATATTTTTTTTAAGGCAATCTGTATTTAAATCCTAAAAAGCAAGAAAGACTGTAATTCGGCCTTTCCTGAATAGATACCAGCCACCAAAAATCAGAACCTATTATCCCTCTCAATCTACTATCGCCATTGATTGAGTTGTTTATTTTAAAGTATGTTTTAAATTGTGAATTGTTTAATTGTTAAGTTGAAGGCTTTCATGGCTGGCATCCGTAGTTTTTTGTAAATTTTTCGGGCTATGTGGCCATGTTCTAGAAGAGTTTCTTCTTGTTTAATTGTTATTTTGGAGCGGGGATACTGGGATTTGGGATTGCACAATTTTAACTTGTAAACCGCCCCGGTTATCTTGGACAGAGAGGCAGGATATAAATTAAAAAATATTATTTATTATTTATGTTTGGTTGCAAGAAAGTTCTACTTAATGCAATTAAACTTACTTCTGAATAAGCCACATGCATAAGAGTGAGCTGTTACATATTTAAATGCTGCCACCGTGTGGAGATATGGAGACAGGACACCATCCTCAGGTCCATTAACATCATTCATGAGCTAAAGTAGACTCTTGCCACCAAAAATAAAGTTCAGGTTCACAGTAAATTAATCCTTGCCTAAATGGTGCCTTCCATGTGCTTTCTGGACTAAAATTCCTATTATCCCTGAACATCAACTGCACTATCTGGGATGATGTGAGTTGTAGTCCAGTGCATTGGGAGCTACCTGGTTGGAGAGGGCCAAGAGCACCATGACTGTTTTTGGTCTCCCTGTGGCTTCCAATTTCTGGGATTTACATTGTATCTATTTTTAATATTACGACTTTTAGTAGTAATCCCAACACCTTCTTTCTTCTGTTAAAACAAAACAAAAATTATACATTACCTAGGGTTGAAAGGGGCTCTAAGTGAGGCACCATGTGAGCCAAGGCTGTTTGCAGATGTAGAATTAGCCCAGGAAGTGATGGCATTTCCAGTCTTCAGAGTACAGTCCTGGTAAGCAGGACAGACTTGTCCATTCAGGTTCATCCTAGAAGCAGCCTCCAAAAAATAGCCAGGACACTTATTAGCCAGTCCTATGAAAAAGAAAGTGGATGCCACAGACCAGTAGAGCATGAAGTATCATAAGATGCAACTGAATTGGGGGGGGGGAGGTGAATCCAGGTTTGTTATTTGATACAAACATTAAAATAAATCACACCCCAAATGCCAAGAAATTAGAACACAACCAACCAACCTTTGGATTGTGGTGGTGAATATAGCTCTGATCCTGAATCTGGTGGGGAATCAAGTAGCTTGTTTTGCCTGGAAGTGGAGTTACAGAAATGTAATTTTTGCAGTGTTATGTAACTAGAGGTGCATTTACATTGTAGAAATAATCCAGTTTGATACCACTTCAACTGCCATAGCTCCTTCCTACAGAATTCTGGGATTTGTAGTTTTGTGAGTCACAAAAGACAGAGAAGGCTAAAGACCTTGTAAAACTAACTTGGGCTCTCATATCTTTAATGGTTGTACAAAGGAGAGAATTTCAGCAAGGGTTGGTTGTGTTACCTGGTTTTGTGACAAGCAACGGCTGCTAAAATTTACTCGTCTATACAACCATTGAAAGCACAAGAGCCTATTTTTCACTCTAGTAACCTGCTGGAAGTTGTGGTCCTAAACACCTGGACATTAAGAAAAACATGTTTTCAGAAAAGCACAAGTTGTTAGTTTATTTTAGTATAGGCAAATCTCACTGTAGAATTAATGCCTTTTCATACTGCTTTAATTGTCATGGCTTCATCCTGTGGAATCCTGGGATTTTTAGTTTGTTATGGCACCAGAACCCTCTGGAAGGTTTTTAGCAGCACCAGCACTGAGAGAATGATGAAGAAAGACTGAAAAAATACAGACTTTTGGTGTCCAGTTCCAATAATGTGTCTGCAGTAAACAATGCAATAAAGCTGGGAAAGAATGGGATACCGCTCTAGCCAGGCCTACTATAAATGAGTGTGCCTGCCTAGAAAATGCAAGATAAAGAGCAGCTGCCTCAATAATCCTTTACTGAGCCTGTGTGAACAGAGAAAGGAGGAAATATCTAAACCTGCCTCACTGGCAGTGTTGCCAACAAGCCTCGAAGATAATTCCCCAAACGTTTGGCCAAAACTCACCAAATCCCTCCCCCCCATATCTCACCAAATACTTATTTCAACTCTCAAAATTACCATTAAAACCAGTCACCAAAATTACACCAAAGGCTCTGAAAAGTACCCATTTTGGTGTGAAAGTCACCAGACTGGCAACACTGTGGGTAGCTCCTCCCTCCCTGGTATGTTAAAGAAGCACATGTCTAGAGGTTTGGCCACTAAAATGGAAATCATAAGAAAAGTGAAGGCTGGACAAAGAAAAGGTCATCCCTGGATGCATTTTGGAAGAAGCCATCAAGGGTCTCTCTAGAAGATTCAAATGTTTTTATTCACATAGGCAAGGCTTCCCTGGTACCATGTTATTTCTGCCTCTGGTGCCAGATTTTCTGTTAAAGAAGGAATGCACAGGAACACATCTGCGTTGTTAACTGACGTATACCTGTAATGGGATATTACGTTGGGATTTCCTATATGCAATTATAATAGCTGAAAGTATAGAAAAATGCTGAGGAGGATGGTTTGCTTACTTACAGGCTTCCAAATAATATCCCATACTTACAGTTTTCCAGATAACTCCAGGTCACAGTCTATGAACTCTTCCAGCATGTGTGTGTCCATCATTGCATTCTCCAGAGCTCCATGCACATCTTGCCCTTCAGATTTAAAACTAAGAATTGAGTTCCCCAGAACATATAAGTTTCAAATTTCAGTTTTAAATTGAAAATGGCAAAGGACAATTTCCCATTTGGCAGCCAACCATTGCTTAACTTCAAAGTCACATCACTATGAAATAATTTGCCATGTACAATATTGTGGTGTGCTCTTTGCCAGACCTGGGCAACCCCACAAGTAGTCCAGGACAACTCTGGAAAACAGGGTTCAATTCCCAGCTTGGCCATGAAACCCACTGGGTAACCTTGGGCAAGTTACATACTCTCAGCCTCAGGGAAGGCAATGGCAAACTTCCTCTGAATAAATCTTGCCAAGAAAACCCCATGATAGATTTGCCTTAGGTTCACCATAAGTCAGAATTGACTTGGAAGGCATACAACAACAAAAATTGGTGCCACCGCGGTTGTTTCTGAGAGATCCCCCACCAGCCTGCCTCTCTCTCTCTCTCTCTCTCTCTCTCTCTCTCTCTCACACACACACACACACACACACACACACAGAGAGAGAGAAATATTGCTGCTGAGACTGAGACGGTTGTACCTTGGCCATGTCATGGGAAGTCATCGCTTGCTAGAAAAATAATAATATTTGGCAAGGTAGAAGACAGTAGGAAAAGGAGCCCATATTACAGGTGGATAGACTTGATCAAGGGAAGGCATGGCCCTGAATTTGCAAGGCCTCAGCAGGGCTGTTGATAGCAGGGTGACTTAGAGGTCTCTTATTCATAACAACAAACCTCTTCCTTGAACTCCATATCCATTCTCTCCACTACTCCTTCTTGGCATGAGGGCAATTGGTGCTGAAGTTTAGGGCTACACACAAGTAAAAAATTAGGAGGGTTCCCAGATATAGAACTTTCTTAATCACATAGTTTTTTGTGGGTTATTTTGGGCTATGTGGCTACGTTCTAGAAGATTTTCTTCCTGACATTTCGCAAGCATCTGTGGCTGGCATCTTCTTAATCATATTTTGAAGATGCATACGTTGCCAGTTTAAGGTAGTGGTGAAGAAGAAGTCAAGTCCACAGTGTAAAATAGCCTACTGAAGTACAGTGGGCCCCTTAGTGTCTGCTTGGGTTTGCTTCCAGGATTCCACATAGATACCAGAAATCTGTGGATGCTAATGTCTCATTATATACATTGGCATAGTAAAATGATGTCCCTTGTATAAAAGGGCAGAATCAAGGTTTGCTATTTTGGATTTTTTTTTTTTACCAAGCCATTAATTTTTGAATCCATGGATTCAGAAAGCTGACTGTACAGTACAGCTCCAATGTTAGTAAGCTAATGTACAATAGATTGTATATAAATTTCAGGATGTTTAACAGGAATGTTGTAAGACTGTGGGAAAGAAATGTAGATTCTCTTACCAGGCTGAACAATAAGTTTATTATCTTCTTTAACATTGTCAATTTAAATAATTTGCATATGATAGCTTTTCTAAAAAATATATGCAAATATCTTATTGTAGGCTTGGTTATTTTTAATGGCAAATGTGGATCAATTCATCACTTGAAGGTATAGGCATCCTGATTAAAATATAGATATGAATAGACAGTCAGATTCACTGGAACTCATCTGATGGCATTAAACCAATCACCTAGTCTCAGCCAAATCTATCTCACAGGGTTGCACCACACAAGCATGTACACCATCAGCTCTGGAATACCATTTTCCACAAGAGGTTTATCTGGCACTGCCCCAGCATTTTTATCCTTGACTTACAAGGAGAACACATTTGTAGTTACCAAGTGTGCATCTAAATTATGACCACCCTAAGGAGATACTATCACCAGATTTTCCTGAAAAGATTTGTTCAAAGGGGTGGTTGCCTTTGCCTTCCTCTGAGGCTGTGAGAGTGTGACTTGCCCAAGGACACCCACTGGGTTTCCTGGCTGGGTCAGGATTTGAACCCTGGACTCCAAAGTCCTAGTCAAACCACTACACAACACTAGCTCCTATTAGATGACAAAAATGACACCTACTGCAAAGGGCTATATTGAATGTGTGCTGACAACTAAAGATTGCTGAAGATAGGTTCACCTACCTGATTCGTCACTACTCAAAAAAGAGTAATGCTAAGGACACATATACCTGTAAACACTGGATTACTCTTTTAAAAAGCTGGATTTCATGCTACAAGAAAAGGGAAAGCAGCAGCACTGGGAAAAGATGTGAGGCTTACAAACAGATGATGGCACTGTGTAGATGTCCAGAAAATACAGCCACTTTTATGAGTGCC
>NC_056526.1:56816488-56936999 GCF_019175285.1 Sceloporus undulatus
CAGTACTTTCATCTTTGGCCTTTATTAGGTTAAACTGTTTCTATGGTTTGTGTGTCACCCTAACATCCATAACATAAAAGCTAAGTCACTTTCAAATTCCTTGAAGTTGTTGTTGTGTACCCTCATCATTTCTTACTTACAGCGACCCTGAGGCAAACCTATCATGGGGTTTTCTGGGGCTGAGAGTGTGTGACTTGCCCAAGGTCACCCAGTGGGTTTCCATGGCCAAGTGAAGAATCAAACCCTTGTCTCTGGAGTTGTAGTCAAACACTCTACTGCTATGCCACACTGGTTCTTCTTAAAAGAAAAAGACAGGACATACATTTGGTATTTTGGTATCCAGTCAAGTGCCTAACAACATCACCAGGAAAAGAGCAGGGCAAGATATGCTCAGCTTGATTCATCTTTCAGAAGGAAGGAGCAAGGAGACAATGAGACAAAACAAAAGGAAACCAACTGCAGTGGCACCAACCAAAAGCTCTCTTTCCTTAACCACCAGTTTCTTACCTGCAAAGAACTGCTGCAAGGCCTCATTTTCATCCACCACGTCCATGAACAAAAAAGGAAGCAGGCGAATCCCAGCTTTTTCTCACAGTCCGCCTATAGTACTCAGACCTACCAGACTAGTTATTACAGCGTAGGCTTTTTTAAAAGACTGCCCATCTGCCCGAAATACCATGCTCCATTCCCATAGGGAAACCACTGACAAGCTGCCACAGAAAATTCAGTACTTTGCAAATGAATTTCCAACTAATTCTGAGAGTTTGTGATTTTTGTCCTAAAATCCTCCACCAGTTTTAGAACAAAAGTTACACACAGCATTGCCCCCTAACTATGGCTGTGAACCACAGCAAATGTTTTCTTCCTTCCTTGTTAAGGACCTTTACCCTCAAATTCACTTTACAATATAACACATGCGCAATTAGAAAAGCAGCAAAGGTTGCTTATCTCCTTAATGCCCTGCCCTCTCATGTGTTTATGTGCAACTGGAGAAATGTTATGGATAGATATATGGGAGGAGGGAAGGGGAAAGCCCTGTACAGTGTAAAATGTAAATGCAATCTTCATAGATTTGTAATGGATGAAATCCTTGATCAGGAGACATACTGTAAAGTTCCATACAGTTGGAACTAAATGTTGCCCATTTCACTCTCACAAATCTCACTTTCAGCTCATTTACACCCTCCATGCCAATTTCCTTGACAATGAAGAGCACAGAAACAGCAAAGAAGTGTCCAGAGGTCCTGGAGGAGGAGGTCAGTTCATTTCTCTTCTGCATTTTCCTAAGAAATTGGTATTGGGTGGGGGTGGGGGGCAGTTAAGCAGTGGGATGGAGGCTGATCTTTGTGCAAGGTTGATAGAGAATTCAGGCCTCCACAATGGCCAGAAAATGACTTACACAGAGATATGTTGGGACTTATGCCTGCGTAAGTCACTAACAGAATGCCAACTGTTACCTTTTTTTAAAGCTCACAGCAAATGCATGAACACTGGGGAGGCCACATGCACATCATCAAAGCAGAAGACATAGACTTGCAAAAACAAAAACAAAAAAACAACCCTTGCATGTGGTAATTTATACTGTATGCACAGATATAAAAGTAGAATGAATTTTATTTAAATACAATAACCACATCCCATAAGTGGGAAAGAATTTTAGCAGATGACATAAGAAGATATTGTCCAGGTACTAACTGTAGGTGGACAACTTCAAGGTCTCTGATCTGGCTCTCTCAACCCTTCTGTTTATTTTAAACTCAGACCTGGATTGGGCAGCCAGGTGGACATAAGACTACCCGTCTTTAATCAAGGACACATTTACGATAAAATGAATTATAAAGCTAAACTGACTTCCTGTGAGTTTCCCCACCATCACTACCACCACCGCACCAAGATGAGTTCCAAAGTTTAATTATTGCATTTCTTGCTTTGTTCTTTGTTTGTCCCACCCACACTTCACCCCACAACAGGAATGTTCACAGCAAGGTCTTTAGAATAGTGAGCATTGCCTGATACATTTGGCTCATCATAACGTACACCTAGACAGGCCCCTGGAGGACTGGAAAAAGAAAGGAATGTGCCAGAAATCCTGATGAATTGCACTAGAAAGGAAGCAAAAGTACTGTACTTTGCTGTTCAAGTCACATGTAGGTCTGACATAGAACAGCTGGCACGTATGACAAGTTGGAAAGAAAGAATAGATGTGGCAATGACAGATCGTAGGGAGTGAGAAGGTGGGACATTTTGTTGCATCAGAATACTTAAACTGGAGAGAGAAAGTGTTCAGTTAACACTGCAAATCTTGGCTCTTTACTACAGGAAATAGAAAGCTCCACACTTCATCACAACTTCTCATTGGGAACAGAGTCAACCTGTTAACTATGCAGGGTTTTATTATATGGTGCAACAGTTGTGTAGTGTGGAGAGTAGGTGGAGAAAATGCTTAATATGCTAAAGTAGACCCATACCAAGTTGACATGCCAAGTCAAATGGTGTTCATGTTAGTTGCAACTTATGGTCTGCTGGGGGCTGGAACTGCAAAAACAAGGATATTGCCAAGTTTCTAGCAAGTCTCTGTGTTCTGGTTTGTGGTGTAGGTATGTGCTTTCAAGATGCCTGTCAATGTATGGTGAACTCATGAATTACATAGGTTTTTCTTAGGCAAGGAATACCCAAAGCTAGTTTTACCAATTTCTTCCTCTGAAATATAGTCCTCAGCACCTAGTATTCATTGGTAATCTCCAGGTATTAGCCAGGGCTGACCTTGCTTAGCTTCTAAAATCAAACAGGATCTAGTACCTTTAGGATATATAGGTTTTTAAGGGATCCTAACTTTTACATGGCCTAAAAGAAATATTGGCGGGTTACATACTGCCCATTTGGGGCGGGCTGTACCCGCCCCTTTCCCCGGTGTATCGGGGCCTCAGTTGCCAGAACAGCAGCCGCTGAGGCCACAATCCGCCGCTTTTCAGGCTGCGGGGAAGGACACCCTGCAGCGGTGGGGAGGAGAAAGGGGCCGCTTGGCCCCTTTCTCCCTTGCTTCGCTGGGCGCAGCCGTCTGAAGGAGCTCCTTCCTGGTCCGCGGAAAGGGCACACTAAGCGCCCTGGCGCGGACCGATGCCGTCACGTCCGCGCCGCCCCATATAGAGGCGGCACGGTCGTGATGTCGTCATGGCGGCCCCCATGTGGAAGGGGAGCCACCATTTTGTACGGACTCAGTCGGTACTAGGGTTAGGGGGGTGCGGAAGCACCACACCTTCCTAACCCTAGTACGGACTGACTCCGTCCTTTCATGGCGGTGTGTAACCCGCCATTATAAAGGATAAAGGAATTGTCATCTAAAATATCAGAATTAAGAGAAAAAACATTGATCCATCAGTGTTGGAAGTATTAGTAAAATCGGTAGTAGTTCTAGTCTCATATGGCAGGTTATATATATGCTAAAGTTTAAAAATTCAGAGGAATCAATGTTTATAGTTTCCTCACCTTCATCACCCCTAGAAATATAATTACACTTTCACAGAGCTTTTCATAGAAAATGTTAGTGAGTCAGAAGAAGATGGCAAAATACCATCAAGCATAGCACCTGTAGTGCAGTGGGCCCTTGTTATCCACTGGGGTTTGTTTCCCCATAGATAACAAAATCTATGGATGCTCAAGTCCCATTAAATACAATGGCATGGTAAAATGGTATCTCTTATATACTGTAAAATAGCAAAATCAAGGTTTGCTTTTTGGAATTTTTTAAAGAGTATTTTCAACCATGGTTGAATTCGTGGCATGGAGGGCTGACCATATCAAGAAAATAGCTACATCCTAAAGCTCTGCTCAGATACAGCCAGCCCTTTAAGTTTGCTAAGCAACTATTTAGGAAATGCTCCAACACAGAGCTGTGTATGAAGAACTGCTTCCCATCAACACCCACTGATTTCCACAGACACCAGATATCCTTTGATGGGTTTCTCCCAGCAGTCCTAACCATCATATAAAATGGTGAGGGATGTTGGGAAATGCGGTGTGACAGTATCTGAAGAGCCACACTTTATACACTTGTTTTATAAATATCATCATGACCATACATGCATGTAAGAGCCTCAGGGGGAATAAACAGCTACTGGTCTATACCACACAAATTTAACCATATCAGCTCCAATTGGCTCAATATCTGGAGTCAAAATAAAATGTTTATCTTACATATGTTGAATATTTTCACGCCAATACCTTGATCAGTTGAAGGGAAAGATGTTATTAAATGCTGACAATTTGTTTAAAATAGGTGAGATTTTAAAATACTACATTAAAGAAAAAAAACTAACGTTCATTTCACTGATACAAATTGCTTCTGCTTTACAGCCTACTCTGCATGAAACATGTTATCATCCAGGAGGCTGAACTGCCTATCATGAGCATAAATGGCAACATCCCACAGCCCTGATACAGATTGAGCAAATGTGGAAAAATAGGTTACACATCATATTCAGTTCAAACTGGATAAAAAACAGCACCTGGCCACAAGCCAGGTAGCAATGTGACCTGGTTTCAGTGAAATGTGCTTATTGGCCATAATCAGAGCAACCATATGTTAAAAGAGAACAGCTTGAAAAAATGACATGCAAGGTGAGTTAAATGCTGAAAGGCTGATAGAAATAATCTCTAACCAACTATGTATCTCTAACATTAGGTGCTCAAGCTTTTTATGGAGGAAGTGGAGAAAACCTTAACTTGTGTGGAGATCACTACTCCTTGGTAGCTCATCTGAAGGAAACTACTGGAAGAAATACTGCAAGATGTGGGGGCAGGGATGTAAGAGATACACACAGAATATTCAGAAAAAGCTGAATACCTCTTTTCTGTTTTTACCAGCATTTTCTATTTTACTGCACAAGATACAAATGATCAGGGGCTGGTTATTTAAAGAATAACTAAACCCATTCTGTCAACATCATAAAAAATATCTTACACCTGAACAATAATATCAGTATGCAAAGAGATCTTGTAGTACCTTAATGACTGTGTGAAAGGAGCTGCAGCATAAGCTTTGTATACTTGGTCTACTTCCTCAAATACAACAACTTATTTTGCATGGATAGTTTCAAAGATGTTATAAGATCCTTGACATATTCAAGACTAACACAGCTATGTCTCTGAATTCTGAACAATAGATAACAGTAAATATTATTTTTTTCTGCATTGCCCTATGTAATGATCATAGGCTACTGATACTGAGCTGTCTTTAGTAATAATAATATTCATAGAGAAACATGATTCCAGAGTTTGCAGAATTCACACAGTGCATTTAAATGTTTCAGACATCGCAAGACTCTAGTTTAACTTTTATTAAGATGAAATTCTACATTAAAAATTTTCCAGAACACAAAAACAAACACAAATTCTGAAAGTCATTTAACAATGTATTTCTCAATCATAAATTACAACTGCTATTACATCTGATAATCCTCTTCCCTTCGCTACAAATGGAACAATATAGCTTTCATCTGTACATAAGACCATTTTGTTGAATTACAAGAATATGTAGTGCAATTTGCACAAAAGTAGAAGCCTTGGACCCATTTTTATTTTTTCAAAATAAATATCAAGTGACTAGGATTTAGAATCAATCAGAAGATAATGTAGATTTATGGAAGTTCATGCAAGCACCAGAAGTTTAGTAGTTACAGCTCTTCCTTGTAATATCCAAGTTTTGCCAATGACATCTCCTTCCTCAGCTGCATTACTTCCCAAAACATTTGATCCACTGCACAAAAGAAAAACATACAAAAATCACATGATTTTTTAAAAAAAAACTCTCAATGACATATATGTATTTAAAAATATCCTTTCCCTTTCACAAGGTACAAAAATTACTTAATTTCCACATAGAGGTGATACCATCTAGACATTCGAGAAAGTACCGTTGGCTATTTGTAATTTAAACATGTCAGAGAATATCTATTGTGCATCCAGAACAGAAACATTCTTTACTTTGAATGTTTAGATATTTAAAATGGTGTGTTTGAAAATAATGCACCCATTGGCAGCAGTCAAAAGGAATTTGTTCTGATGCAAATGGCTAATGCATTTTGCATTAGGAAAACATTAACTATTGGCCTCTTACATTTCCTTTGCATGCCAGTGAGCTTTTTGGTGATGGTGGTTGTTTTGGCCAACATAACACTGCATTCTAAAGACTAATTTTTACTACTAATTTATTGCTTGGTGGCAGAGGGGAAAAAATTAACTGATGATTCAACTCCATTAGATGATCTACAGCAGGAGTGGGCAACTGCAATGGGACTAGAGGTCAAATCATTGTTCCCGCAGTGGGAGCCACCACCCAATTTTTCGGCCACAGATTGACTGGAAATTGTAACATTAATTCTGACTGTGACTTCCCAATTTGCTCAACCAATTTTGGGACTCAGTGGCTGCGGGGAAATGGTAACAGTTGCTATTTTGTCTTTGGGGCAGTGCAGCGTTTGTCTTCTGGAGGCCAATTTTTCACCTGGAAAAATGGTGTGGAGCTCTGGGAGGTCAGGAGGGACATGGTAGGCATAAAAAGGGATTTGGACCCACAATTTCCCCATCTTGTTTATAGTAAAAATAATTGTTTTTATGTGCTACTGTCCTGCTTTAAAAGTGATCCCTCCCAATTTCACACCATGGCTATAAAACACAATTTATTGAATTTTTCATTCAACTTTACAGAAGAAACTAAAATAATGTACTAACTGTGCATTCACTTCTGAAGGATTTATTACTTTAAAATCAACAAAATGTATTTATTTTTAGTGACTAAAGGTTAAAAACTACAAGTCTGTCCTCTGCATCATTTAGCTTTGTCTAGGACAACATGCTTGCATACTCTAAAGTTAGATTTCACTTCATATTAAAGTTTTAACAGTCCCTCAGAAGAAGGGTTTTTACACTGAAAAATAAGATTAGACAGTTTCTGAAATAGAAATGTAACAATGAAAGAACCTAGAAGGCCATGAAGCCTAAGCACAGGCAGCAACAAAGCTAAGTTCACACTACCAGAATGGCACAAAAGGAGAGTAGCTACATTACATATCATTCATTAATGTTCTTATAATTTAAAATTGAACTGAAATATGTTGCCCAGTGCAGTCTCTAGAATTTTTTTTTAAAATGTCAGAAAAAAGTGTGTTGAAGGGCTGGGGTTATATCTCAAGTCACCTTTGTAGATGTAGAAAAGTATTATACAGTTGGGGGAAAGGGATAGTTTTAATAATTAAAGCCAGCATTCAACTTTCTTGTATAAAAGTTGAGTGCTGGCTTTAATTATTAAAACTATCTCTTTTCTCCAACTGTATGATACTTTTCCACATCCACAAAGGTGACTTGAGATATAATCCCAGCCTTTCAACTCTTTATATACATTAACTTCCATCAGCCAAAGTTGTCTTGATATAGTGATCAGGGACAATGAGATCTATAGCACATCCTCTGGAGAGGCATGAGTTCCCTTGCACTGCTGGAAAACACCACTGCCCCAAAATGTTTGTTTATATAAATGAAGAATCTGTTATGAAAGTGATATCAATAAGCAGGCAGCCATTTCTAGTCAGGAATGTCTCATCTATCAACAGAACCTGAACTTTCTTGCATTAATGTCAATACATTCAATATTTATTTGTACTAGACACAAGTCTTCACTTACCATCTTGCTGCTTCACAAGCCCCTGCTGAATATACCGAATGTATGTGAAAAAGTTACATACAGATGTGATCTGCACAAAAAGAGAGAAGCGTAAGAATTACAATTGAACATATTTGATTCAATGCACTACTCACTTCCATGAAACATGAGATGTACAAAAGCACTGGGAAGCCTAATACTTACCCTGTATCTACAGAAGGGAGAAATATAGTAATAGTTGCTCGAGTCTCCCAACTTGATTCTATGCTTGCATGTTTTACTTTGTCCACTGAGAGCACATTTCCTGAATTAACAGAAGAGTTTGAGAAAGTATTTCAGAATTTAATGTACAGGAAAAATGAAGTACAGTTACTTACAACTGGACAAAAAAAAATATGTTCTCATTTCACACAAAAGGGGATGCCCACCACTATGGTAAATGTTAAAAGGGATAAGACAATTTCATGGAAGGGATTTAGGCTACCTTTCATTACTAGAGAGTGTGATGGCCATATATTGGTCCACTGCATCATATTTCTTCCATATTCATTGGCCTCAGATGGACTGAGTATAACATATTGACAACAGAGGTAAGAATACCCAATAGTGCTTTTAGTTGAAAGTGAATGATTAGAAATATGTTTTGCCTTTCAAATTTTAAATACCTAATTTGTTTTCACATGTACAGACTGTAATAATTATTTTCTGGCCTTATTAAAAAAAACTAATGTCATAATTACACGCATGTTTATACAAGTACAGTTTATATTAAGAAATTCAATTTATATATTATGTTAAGAAAATATATTAAGAAATTACAATTATCTTTCACTGCACTACAATATTGATATAATTATCAGCTCAGATCAAACTGGAACTATTTTTAAGTCAGTTATTTCTCACATTTATATGCCATTCTTCCTTAAAGGAATTAAGGACAGTTTACAAGTCTATGCCTTTGGCAACACAAATGTGTCACACATCATCCATGTCCAACTGCTATTAAATCAGCTGCCATTGGATCCACCATGCCTGGATTAAGAAATTACCCCTGTGTCTTTGCTACAAAACAAACAAGGCTTTGCTAGAGGGAAAAGATTCCTACTGAACATCTTGTGAAGCACCTATGGGGTTTCTAGCTTGGAGCAAGCCTTTACACCTATTACTTGATAGACAGTTAGGAATTAATCCACTATTTTCAAATGTAGTTATATGTCAGTTGAATGACAGAACGCCTCCAGTGTAAACATACTTTGGTCCTCCACATTCAACTGCAGAAGCTTTCACAAATCGAACAGGTTGTAGGCCAACAGGTTCAATGCTTAAGGTATTGTTTTCCACAGCTTCCAGGACAGCAGATGCCAACTTAAAACAAAAGAAAGAGTAGCTGCTTCAATTCTAACCACAGTTAAGGCTTTCCACAACTATTTGTTTGTTTGTTTGTTTTATATGCTGCCTTTCTGCCCAATTGGACACAAGGCAGCTCAAAAAATGCTTAAAAACAATAAAATGTACAATTTTAAAGCACAATTAAAATAACACATTCATATAATAAGTCAAAAATGTAAAATTTCTGAAAATACTGGGTTAAAAATATAAAATCATAAAACTATAAGGAGATTACCAAATATACCTAGAAATGTGTGCATACACACACACAAACACACACACCTATGCACCCATATAAACTCAGGTCTACCTCCTCTGGAGGGTAAAAACAGACTTACTAGACAGGATCTGAGATAAGACAACTGGTGTCATGTGGTGCTGAAAAATATATCCTTGTAAGATTCAAATTCCGCCATAAACTCAAAAGAGTTTTCTGTCATTATACTAGTTTCTCTCTCCCTTCCCCTGTTCATTTCACTGGTATATTAAGTCTTGATTTATTTTATAGCATAGTTTTAAAAGAATGTCTGACATGAGCTATTGAGCAGTTAATAAAGTGGAAAACGAGACACACATAATGAAAGAAGACATCCTAATTCAAAAGGATCTCAAAGAGAATGCCTTTGTCTACTCAAAATCCTTAGTATACACATATTACCAGGGGCACACAGATACACACTTGAAGAAACTGAGTTACAAGATTACAGTGTCCAGACAATAATCAAGTCCAGACTCAAAATCTGTCATTTTTATGAGAAGCTCATAAAAATGGAAGCTAGACTGAAAATGGGCAGATGAAGAAAGGCAGGTGAGCAGATATTTGCTTAAAAAAATGAACCAATGAGGAATGAGCTACAAATGAGTCAGGTAACAGCTGAATCCACAGTAACAACACACTTGGAAGGCACATTCTTTTTAAAAGAGACGTACACAGTCTATGAATTAATTATAAGCAGCAGGAAAGAGAGGACTTTCTGGTATATGAAGAGGGGTTGGCAACATCCTAGATACAATGCAATGACAAGGCAGACACCACCACCCTGTGTTCATCAAATTACCACTTTATTCTAGGATTTACGTGTCTGACCTAATTTACTGATTTGTGCCTGTACACAAAGCATATGAGCAGCTGATTACAGGAACAGGGTGGTTCTTGCTATCCCATGGCTACATCTTATGATTCTCTGATAACGCAAGAACTGAGGCAACATGGAAGAAGATAGGATCATATGAGACCAGTCACAGTGGATCAGGTGAGAAAGATATTAGAACAATTCTTCTGTGTGACTCTACCCTTCCCCAAACACTCCTGGCCATCGCATCTACTTGAGATGACAGCTGTAGTGATGAGGCCAGCAGTACTTCCAAACTGCAAACTTTGTCCTTTAGGGGAAGTGTGACCCCATCCAGGATAGTTTGGAACCTCACCTCAGGACATGAGGTAGTCATGGTGAGCTGGCCCTGCCTGGTGCAATGATAATCAATTTATATAACAATATGCAATTTCAAAACGTTACCTCACTTTTGGAGAAGGTTAAACATGGAAAGATATCTTCCTGATAGATTTTATCTAGGAAAGGGCATTTCCGGTCCATAGTGGGATCGTCCTTCCAGGATCTGAATTCATTATATAGGGCTAAGTCAGCCTAACAGTTAAACAAAACAAAACAATTGAATAGGCTATGCAGAAGTTGAATATATTATAGTCACTATTCATGGCATCTTGGATGGAGCATTTTCATAATTTTTAATTGACAATACAGCCAGAGTTCACAAGTGCTTCACCCTTTGCTGATTTACATATACTTAAAAAATCCTTCCAAGAGTTATTTAACTCTGCTACATTGTGCCTTAGCTTCAAGGCACCATGCTGTAGAGACTATATTGTTCTATTGTACAATCACAGGCTAAGATATTAATTGTTTGCCAACTTCCGCCCTTTTGTCTCCTAATCACAGCACAGACTGTGCAACCAATTTCCAAAAATAAAGTGGAGGTATTTTTACTTTAATTATTTTCTTTGTGCATGCAGAGGGAAACAATTGGGAACTCACACCAGGATTTAATTTCTCAAAGTTCTAATGACAGGAAACATTTTGGTTCACATGTTTCATGCCAAGCGGGACTCGGGAGAGGAGGGAGGAAGGCAGCAACTAAACCAGTGTCAGCTCCCAAAGATATACGGTAATACATTATAAATTTACTTCATACTTTTCTTAAACATCACAAATATCTTTCCTTCTAGTGCTTACATGACCAAATCAGCAACACATGCACACTGTACAAACACACACAAGAACATTGTTCTCCCCTACTCCCCTACATCAAGGATGGGGAAAGGATGACTCACATTCAGCCCCCAGGGCTGTTTTTGTGGCCCACATAGGTTAAAAAAATGTTCCAAAATGTCCTTTTTTCTTTTTCTTTACAATCAAATCTCCCCTCCCTTTCTATCTCTCCTCCGGAACAAGTTTGTCCACCTTAATTTGACAATACTTTTCTTCAATTTAATTACATTAATTCATTGTTATTCTACATTTTTCTAGGAGTATTTGTATTCTTTTAATTTGACTGCAGGTTTCATTTCTTTCTTTTTCTGTTGCATACATGTAGCATCCATATATTCCTATAATCCTATCTATATATATTTGCAATGGCTATTCTCCACTCTTCATTATCTTTTAACCTTGTCTTTAAATTCCTTTTTCCCATTCGTTCGCCTTTATCTTTTCATTAACCTGTAAGACCTATAATTGCTAATTCACCCTCATTTTCTCTCCATTATCTTATCACATCTTTCCATTCCCTATTATAGTTATTTAAGAATTAATATGTCAGCTTATCTATTTCATCGTGTCATATATTTTTAATAGACATTCTTTAGTTGTAGGTGCGTTTTTTGCTTTCCATTTCTGTACAAAAGTTGTTCTTCTTGTCCATATCATGTATCGTATTAATTCTGCATTCCCTCCAGCTTGTTTTTTTAATCATATTTAATAAATATATATGTACACAACTGATTATTGTAAATAGATAACATAACATCCTTTTCTCTTTTTTTGTCACCAAAAAGTATTTTTTTAAAAATCCTTAATTCTATACTGCACTAGAAGGGAATACATGAGTGAGCATTTGTCCCATGTTTTCGAGCACCCAGGCCATTTTAATCCCAGAGGAGGCCTTTCTAAAGAAGAAGAACAAGAGGTAGTAGTAGTGTGAAAAGGAAGTGATTTCCAAATAACTCCCTGCTGTTAAAACAAACAAACAAAAAAAGCTCCTCTCCTCACCCTAATATTGCCCAGAGAGTCTGAAACAAAGCACAAATGCCCCACATACCACTGAGAGATTATTTGGGAGCATTTTGCATTGGGGAGGGGAAAGTTGGCCTATGTCCCAGGCCTTGTGGACTTCATGCAACCCACAGCTTGCATTTTGCCAATCCCTGTACTAAAGTAAAGAAAGGAAAGTTATTTCTACAAATCTGACCATAGGATTATTCAACTGGATAACGCAAACAAAGGTGTAAAAACCACTAGAATGAGCAGAAAAGTCTATGATGAGACACTTTTAGACAAAATTTGTATGTATTTGAAGAAAAGTTTATTTGGCCACTTCTTCAACTGAGAGAATATCTATTTGAAGGAGAAACACTCTCACATACACTACATGTTACTGTCTTATAACAGCTTCTCAGTAAGAAAGTTTTAATGAGTTCTTTACAGTTTTAATGCACACCTATAATGCCTAGTGTTTTTATTCAACCCCTTAAATACCTCTTTGCAGTCTTTTACAATTGGCTGCATCACTGCAAGATCCTGGTTGTTGACACCCATTGCACTGCTTGTACTCTTATTCCTTGTGTGACCTTTTTTGAATGGTGTTTTCCCACCAGACTGAAGCTCTTTTGTTGGCGAGGTTGGTGAAGTGGATAGTACCAATGTTTTCAGAGCTGCTACTTCAGCTTGAAGAACATCAATCTAAATAAACATATTAAAAAATAAATAAACCAGACTCGCAGCCTACACAGAATGTATAGGGAAGAATGTAGACATTTTTACTGTCATTCCTTTTTTAGGAAGAACATTTCTTATTATATTGCCACTGAAATTATAGCGGATGGTGTGAGGAATCAATAGAGTGATAAACTTCAGAATTCACAGCAAACATGACTCGAAGCATCAAAGACATGCAACCCAAGAGACCCATGATTTCTCTACACTTGTAGCAAGTGAGAGGCAAGGGTACTGATTTAGATCTCCATATCCTCATTAATAATATTTTGAGTGTGTTCACATATGACCCAACAGGAAAAAATTATAGGCATTTGGAGTTTCTTACATAAAATCTCAATGAACAAATAGCTCCAAGGACTGGGGAACCATCACATAATCTTTATTAAAAGCTATAATGTATGGCATTATGTAGATAAGCCAATGACAGGGAACTACACCCTTTTCTGTCATTCCTGCCATTGGCTGCCTTCAAACAATTCCACTTCTGTATTCAATAAGAGCCAGGGACGTAGCCGGGGGGGAGGGTTCTGGGGGTCCGGACCCCCCCCTTCCATTAGAAAAATGAATGGTGTGTGCTGTTACGCCGCCGCACTCAAGCCCCATTACAGTGGTACCCCGGGTTACGAAATTAATTCGTTCCGCCGCCGCTTTCGTAACCCGAAATAGTTCGCAAGCCGAAAAACCCATAGGCGCTAATGGGGAAAAGCCGCGATTTCGTGTGAAATAGCGCCGAAAAGCACCAAAAAAATTTTCGTAACCCGAAAAAACCTTCGTAACCCGGAACAGTTTTTTTAAATGGATTTTTTTCGTAACCCGGAAATTTCGTAAGGCGGCGCATTCGTATCCCGGGGTACCACTGTATAAGGGTGGCACTTAGTCTGGAACCCCCCCCTTCCTAAAATCCTAGCTACGTCCCTGTAAGAGCTGGTGCAAAACTCATTTGCACTCTCAAAAGTTTTATAAGACTGAATCAATGATAAAACAGACAAATTTGTGGTACACCTTAACCTTAGATCACCTGTAAGAACATACAGTAACATCCCACAATACAATAAATCTGAAGACAGCTCTGCTAGATCAGATTCAAAGCCTATCAATCCAGTATTCTGTTCCCAGGGTAGTCAACCAAATGTCTATGGAAATCCCACAAGTAAGAAATACTTCACTCATATTTCTTGGAAACTGCTATTGAGAAGCAAATTGCTTCCTACTCTGGAAGTGATATATAATAGCCATAGATAGTCTTATCTTCCGATGGGGTGGTGCCACCACCAACTTTCTTTAAGTGAAGCTCACCAAAAGAGCTGGTGAAATTCTCAGAGGTGAAACTGCAAAACAACATTCCGGTTTTCTAACCATTAACCAGATATTATGAAGAGCCTCAGTTACAGACCAGTGATCCAATGAAAGTTTACAGAGAACAAGGTCATCACCTCTTCCCATCATTCCTTTCCTAGATGCAAGCATGCTTCCCTAATCTATTCAGTAACCCCTGTCCCATGTGAAAAACCAGTAAGTTAATATCTAGAAGAACAAAACCAGCATTCCATATTCTTTAGAAGCTTCCCAGTTGTCACCTACAACCATCCAAACTGCCCCCTTTCCTCAGCAAAGAAATGTCACTTGTAAATAATAAAATTTGCAAATGACAAAGCCACGAATGCGAAGGGACAACTGTATTCTGTAGTATTCTAGTATTATGGACCACAAAAGGAGTGCACTCTCCCCAGTTTATCATTAAAGTTCAAAAACTAATTCTAGTGTTAGGGGACAAGGAATATTTCAGCTAACATTGAAAGTCTGATTCAGAATAGATTAAGGAAGCCAACAGAACAGATCCAATGAACTGGACAGTGTGAATTTAGCCTTTGCCAAAAGCACATCTGCCAGAATCTATGCATATCACTGAACAAACATGCACATATGCTACAAAAATGGCAATCTTTAATTCACAACAAAATTCTTAAGAGCCAGGTACAGTGGTATTCAACATGATTTTGTTTCTGAAAATGAAAATTGAGGAAATGATGAAATGTGTTTTAACAAATGACTCTTTCCCTTCAGAACACTTTCCTAACTGTTTTTCAAACTTCCTGAGGAGTTTGCACTTAAGAAGGGTTGTTTCCCAATAAATGCAAAGAGGGGGAGAGGAAGAGAGCATCAGCTAGCATGTTGCAAAATGTACCCAAAACATACACATGATTAACAGATAGCCAGAACTCACTTTTCCTTGTGCTTCTTTCAGTTGTTTTTCTGCTGCTGCTTGCTTTATGTTAGCTTCTCTTACCATTTTATGTGCTTCCTGTAAGAACAAATGCTCATGTGGTATAAATGCTTCACACAGGCTACACCCTGTTTAAAGATATTAACATGCAAAAATATTTGCCCACCTTTACAAACAATATACGGGCAAAAAAAATTTTTGCAGCTGTTTTATCAAAATTCAGTGGCAGCTAGTGGTTCCCATATTAGTAAGGTTTTGAATCCACTCTGGGTTTTACACTTAAATTTAAAGGTGCTATCCAAGGTACTGGTCCTGTTTGGGGCTGTAGTTCAGCACCATGGACAAGCCCTGAAAAATGTGAACTGAAACCCAGAGCACATTTACCACCCCACAGACATGGAAGCCATCTCTAGCAAACTTACAAATTACTTCTATACTGCTTTTTAAAGTCTTTGGTACCCTGCCAGGAGAGTTGTCCATGCCTTTAAGATAAACAAAGCACTGAATGGAATGATAGTCATGTTTCTGAGGTACAAGCAATCACATTGTAGTGTGGTTGCCACATGAAAGGACACAATGAAAGTGCCACTCCAAAAGGGAAGTCAGCCTAAGGAGCAAAACTTGGGCAATTCCACCAGTATCTTCGCAAACCTTTGCAGTCTGTGCATGCACGCATACATTCTCATGTGGGTGAATCACCCCAACATACTCAGGCAGTAATTTCCTTTTTATTATTAAAATTTTTCAAGAATAAGTTGCTTCCCAAACTTTTCCATTTTGAAGTCAACACTTGAGTACTTCATGAAACAGCCACCCCAGCCCAGAAGTATGTTACAACAAAGTCTTCAAACCAACCTCAAACAAACTAGCTGTAAGTTCTT
Organism: Sceloporus undulatus; assembly: GCF_019175285.1. Lineage (NCBI taxonomy): Eukaryota > Metazoa > Chordata > Lepidosauria > Squamata > Phrynosomatidae > Sceloporus > Sceloporus undulatus. Next base: position 56,832,653 of record NC_056526.1, read on the forward strand.
CCAGTTCCTGTCCAAGTTGGTCACGCACTTTAGATAGCCTTTCACATTCTTCATCTTTGAGTTTCAGCTCCTATGGAAAATTTAGAATTCATGTTGACACTCAAAATTTAAATCTAGTGGAAAAGCGAGCAAACTGGACACAATGGGCAGCTATGCATATGTGCCTGCCTTGTCAGATGCTAAGTGGACAACAGAAGTCAGATGCTAAGTGGACAACAGAAGAGATCAGACAATTTCTTTTTTAAATGAAAATGAGCAAGGAGAGCAAAGGATCTGGTAACCCTGCACTGCTCTTCTTCTCTTAAAGTTGTTTTCTCCCCACCTAGCTCTAGAAACAGGGAGAGTTAGAAGAGAAACTGTCTCAGTGCCTTAGATACAGCAAGGTAGGATAAGGGAGGTTATAGCCCCCATCAGCCATGTGCTCCATTTCACAGAAAAGGGGGGGGGGAAGCTCATCAGATTTTTTATGTCAGGGATATAGACCACATGGCCTTCCAGATGTTGTACACAGCTACTCCTATCAGCCCTCACAAGCAGAGACAACACTGAAGGATTATGAGAAATACAGTCCACCATCTGGTGAGCCACCACTCCCCATTCCTGCTTTATGTGAATGGTGCAGACACATGAATAAATATATACATGGCTACCCCATCCGATTATGTTTAGTATACTAAATAGAGCTCACCAGAGTCTTTAATTTGACTGATGCATTGTCATTAGCTCCAACTTGGCCAAATGCACCTCTACCCTTTGACTGCCCCCACCTATATTCCAGATGGGAAGCACTGACTAGCAATGGGTGACTCATTGCAGTGATCCAATAATTATAGGAATATTTACTACACAGATTAAATGCCACAACAACACCCATTTATGCTACTGCCATACCTCAGACATGCATGGTGCCCTGAAGTGGAAAGACAACAGAAAACAAAGAAAATCCTAGACACAATGGGAGATAAGAACATAGGAAGTTGACCAATCCAGTCCATTGATCTATTTAAGTCCCTAGCATCAACACTGATGGCAAGTGGCTCTCCAGGAATTGCAGTCATTTCCCTTGCCCACAATATTTAAAATGTGTTGAAGAAAAAGAAAAGGTTTAGGGCGAAAATCTGTAGAATGAGAAAATAATAATAATAATAATAATAATAATAATAATAATAGAATTTATTTATATACCGCCCACTCACTGTGAATCCAAGTGATTAAGAGAAGGCAAGATGTTGATTGGGCTACAATCACAGGGTGCTGTATTTTCAACAGGATGCTGTATTGCTCATAGGTTTATGTACAGTTGTAAAAATTGTTATTGTTGAGTTGGTTGCACTGATTTAAATACAAGTGTAGTAGCTGTGATCCCTGTGAGTGGGCAGATATGTTCTTCGCAACATCATGGCTGAACATTAATAGACATGTAGCAGCATAAGAAAGGTTATGTTCAGCAGACCCTGCTAAATGGCTTACACTTTAGTCTAGTAGTTTAGATAGACAGAGGTGGCCAGGAACAAACTGGAAGAGTAAACCATCCTGTCAACAATTTGCTTATACTGCTCTCATATCTGTTAGGACAAACCACACCTGCACAACTGAGTTTCCTTTGTTTGGTTTTGCCTTTTATAACTCTGGAATCCAGCTTCCAATCATCTCAGCCAAAGGAAACCACAGGAATCTGAAATGTCAGCCTAAGATGGTAGACATTATTTAGGGACCTGATTTTACCACTTGCTGAGTGGAGATGCTGGAATCCATCAATTAAAAGAATATGAGGCTTTCCTCTGCTGTAGACAATCTGCTGCATCAATTTACCACCAATAAAGTTTAGCTTATAGCAGTGACATGTATCAATTTTCAATATCAAAAAAATCTTGGGCTGACCTGAAATTCCAATCTCGAAATATACTTCAGAATAATAAATTATCAATAATTGTCTGCCTGTTTAAGTATTACTATTGTCTCATATAGAAACTGTAAGAATGACATGTTGATAGCCCAATCTAAAAATTACTTCTTCATTTTATATTCCATCTTTCTCTTCTGTGGTGCAAGAACAGACTACAAATTAAGAACCAGAAGCTAGTTGGCTATACGCAGTATGTGAATGCATACATAGAGTATGTGAAAGTGTTACCCAAAATTCCATTAACCAGTGCTAAAGATCTGTGCCAACAAAGGCATGACAGATATACAGCACTAGAAGGCAGCCAACATGTAGAAGAAAAGTAAAACAAGGACCTCAAGTTCACAGAACAGAAAGGTGACGTTTCTATAAGGTGAAAAAGATACATCCAGAGCAAGGAAAGCAACAACACAAAAACAACACTGCTTAGAATTTCTATAACATCTCAGAAGGATTACAAAGAACTCTACAGATATTGCAATTCAGCAAAACTGCAATATAGAAAAGATTTAATTTTGAAATCAATCAGAACTGAGAAGCCAGTGCCAAGACCACTACTTCTGCATAGCCTCATTTACAGGAACAGGCTAACTCTGGGGTAAGCAGCTTCAAGCTACTAATGAGAATAATCTTGATTTAACAGCAACGCTGTTGTGGCAAAAAGAAAAGAAATAGAAGGGTTGTTTCTTCTCTTTCATGTATGTCTGTAAGATCTCAATGTCTGTAGACTGTGCAACATTTTTATAGGCTGATTATATGTGATCTAAAAGGGAGAGAAAAATCCAAGAAATGCTATGCAAGACTCACATTGATATTCAGGTGCTTTTCTAAACAAAAATCAGTTAATTTAACTGGATGCTATAGACACAAGACTACAGTATCGGAGAAACTTTACATCAAAGTACAAAGCACTATTTTTGCATCTCTGAAAAGAAAGAGATGGCCATATACTGAATAGGTATTTAAAATCACTACCACCAAGAAACAAGGAGAGGGGAACTTAACAGCAACTTCTTTAAAAACTGTTATAAAAAGTCAATTTTGCCAAATGCCCATTTGTAATATAACAGCAAAAGAGATTATGTTCACAATGACGTGGATACTCTGTGTTAGACGTATGCACTATGAAGAGAAATAAATAAATAAATCTTGTATAAATCAGGTAAACTGGCAAATATTTACAGTTGATATTACTTCAGCTGTATATCAGAAGACAAAATAGAATAATAAAGTCCCATTTTAAGCACATTAATAACTATATTCATAACCTATTGTCCCATCCGTTATGTTCACCAATGTTTTTCCTCTGAAGTTTCAAGTTGATTTTCATAGTCACCAAGACCTGGCCACTCTCATTCATTCCATTAGTGACTTCTAGATTCAAATATTAGACTAATGATGTTGTATGCCTTCAAGCCATTTTCAAGTTATGGCAACACTAAGGTGAACCTATCACAAGTTTTCCTTTGCAAGATTTGTTCAGAGGGGTTTGCCTTTATCTTTCACTCAGGCACAGAAAGTGTAAATTGCCCAAGGTCACCCAATGGGTTTCCATGGCTGAGCAGAGATTCAATCCCTTGTCTCCAGAGTTGTAGTCCAGTGATCAAACCTACACCATGCTGGCTGTTATGTATTAGACCAGATTAGTTGAATTAGACTTCCAGATTAGACTATTACAACTTCCTTAGAAGGTTATTAAGAAACATCAGTTAGTTCAAAAATCTGCCTCTTTTTTATGGGAACAAGAGAGCAAATGAATTAAGCCAAAAGTATCTCAGAAAATATTTCCCATATGCTTTAATCATGTGCTTTAAAATTTGGATAAAGCCATACTGAGGTGCATGATACATTATGCTTGGAGCCAAACCTTTTTTCATAGTTGTCCCTATGTTACAAATTTCCCTTTCTTCCTTTTGAAGGAAGAGAAGCACATTCATATGCAGCATCTTTAAAGAGCTTTTTAAACAGCTTCCAAAAGCTAAGACTTGAAGATCTATCTCCTTCTATTTTTAATCTTTCCTACTGAATGGAAGGTCTAGTTCTGCTGATTTTATTTTCTGTTGATGTTTTTGTTGGTCTGCAGCAGACAAAGACCTTTTTGTTTACACAGGCCTTTGGCTGTTCATTAGCCACTGCAGAGGGTCTTTCAATGCTGTACTTTCTCTTCACTATTATGTTTTAATTAATTTTAAAATTGTTATAAATTAATGTTTTTAATTTGTCTCTTTATTATTAAAATTGTACTTAACATTATTTTAACTCTATTTTTCTTTATCCTAAACTATAAAGTGTGCTAAGTCTCTCAATGGGAAACAAGAGGATATAAAATTAAAAAATAATTTTAAAAAATATAATTTTTTTTAAAAAGCATAGTACCAATTGTTAAGGAACCAAATAAAGAAGTCCAGAAGTTTGCTTAGGTGTAATAATATTTTGTTGGTTTTTTTAAATAAAAGATGTGCAGGGAGGGGAGAGAAAACAGATGAACCCCAGTCCCTAAGGATACTGAATTCTTTCCACAGTGCCAAGCTCTGAATTTACACAGAACATAAGATATGTAATACTTATTAAGCTTACCCTTTGAGCTTTAGCAAGCTCCTCCTTCAATCTCTCATAGCCCTTCTCTCTCACTTCCAATACAGATGGGCTTCGCAAGCGCGACAGACTATCTGTGCTCAGCCCCAAAACATCGTCCCCTCCTTCAGAAGAGTCTCTTACTGTTGCGCCTTGCAAAAATTCTCTTTCCGCACTACTGCACTCCTTTCTAGAATTATCATGTTTGCATGCCCCACTCTGGGGTCCTGAGGTAGAACAAGGTACAGTTTCTGTAACATTGATGCTGAAAGAGAAGAGCATATACCATATACTGAGCAAAAAAATTCCAAAAGCTATAGACAATTATATACAAAGTTTTAGAAGGCCAAGATACATAAAGATGTCATGACAGTGTTTTATTTAATCATTAAATAAAATATCCTAACAACCAACCTGATACCTGGTGTTTCTGCACAATTGAAATGCCTGGGAGATGAATATACTGGTTGTGTGGGAAGATCAGCAACATCCAAGGCAGTTGGCTGAACAGGAGTGGAACACACAGCCGAGGGGTGAAGGCGGTAGATGACTGTAGGTGAGGTAGTTTGTTCGGAAGCGTTAGATTCATATACTCCTAGGAGATCTGGAGTAGTTGGTGATGCTAGATTCACTTCATGAAAACCTTCCAGGGTGTCATTGGCCATAATAGAAGATTCATTATCTGAAGTTCTAGCATGAGAAGAAAAAAAAATGAAGGTAGCACAGATGTATGCATTCAATGGGACAAGCTTATATTAGAATACTAAGATCACAAATTGTCTTCAACAATAATTTCTACTTATATTTATAGAAGGATAATACCAAATATTTAGATAAGCACATGATACAAAACTGTCATTCTACAGGTCTATACAACTTCAGTTCAAGGTTGTCTTCTAGTGGTGGAAACTGTCTACATGTCTGGAACAGGACTGATTTAAGCTGTCAATGAGGCAGGAATTTAAATCATGCCCCCATCCCCAGATATTTCATGTATTTCCTAAGCAAAGATGCACAGTAATTGGTTAGGACAACCACTGAATTTTTCATTTGTGGAAGATTTTAGAAATAAATATAAGAAACACAGCTGTCTTGCCTTCTTTTTGAAGGAATTGCTTCCTACTTCACTTTTATTCTTCTCCTACACTATGGCTGAATCTGCACTGCAGAAATAATGCAGTTTGACACTGGTTCAGGGATTTCTGGGATTTATAGTTTTCTAAGCTATTTAGCTTTATCTGTCAGAGAGCTATAGTATCACAACAAACTACAGGATTCCACCGGCTAGATCCATGGCAGTTAAAGTGATGTCAAACTGTATTATACATGCAGTGCAGATTCAGCCATATCGAATTATTCCCATCTAAAAATACAAAACGTTTTACAACCCAGACTCTGCTCAATACAGCCCATGCCACTTTTCTGTTTAGACCAGTCTTCTTCAGCCTAGTGCCCGCCAGATGTTTTAGACTACAACGGGCTGAGTCTCCCTTATCCAGAATTCCAAACTCCAAAATATTCCAATATCCAAAACTGCCCACATGAGTGGCTAAGATAGTGACATCTTTGCTTTCTGATGGTTCCGTGTACACAAACTTTGTTTCATGATATTGTTTAAAATATTGTGTATAAAATTATTTTCATGATGTGTGCTTAAAGTGCATATGGAATATAAATTAATTTCATGTTTAGACTCTGGTCCCATCTCCAAGATCTCATTATGTGTATGCAAATAGTTTGAACTCCAAAACATCTCTGGTCCCAAGCATTTTGGATAAGGGTGACTAAACTTGTACTTCCAGTCCAACCCTAGAAGCAGTTGGGGAAACACCATTGGTGGGAGCCACTGCTCCCATGAGAGAATTATACTTTCTGCTTTACTTCCCCATGACTGATGAGTGCGAGAAAGTAGGCAGGGCACACTGGGGATCTGAAGGCCATACAAAGAATAGTCATGGATTGTGGGCTATCCAGGTGCACCCTAAATACATGCAAAATACAATCATCCCTTCCAATTCATGAAAGATCCATTCTGGACCCCCGCAAATTGGAAAACTGCAAATATTGGAACCCCGTTGTTTTTAATGGCCACGTGCTCCTGTACCATTTTGTCCCCCCTGGCTTCCCACCCACAGAAATTCAAAACCACGAAGAGGAAGTCAGCAAATCCAGAGGGACGACTATACATTTTTCCCAGTCATGGAGGAGGTATCAGAGTTTTCCTATTTCATACAAGTATCTTCCTAATGGGTCATTCATGTTCTGGAACAAGCACCAACAGACGGATGTAGTCATTAAAAGATTCTGCATTTCTATTTGATTCGTCTAACAGAGAAATAGTATAAAACAGAGTAAAGTAAGTAAGAGTTTGAGTAAGAAATATTTCCCTCACGAAGTAGTAACATAGTGTGCTGTTCATGCACCACAAGCCTTTTTTATATCTTCATCATCAGTTACAACAGATTAATACAGCTACCCTCCTGAAAAATGCGATACTAGCTGAGACTGCTGGAATTTGCAGTCCTACAATGTCTGGTGGGCTGCATGATTTCCATCCTGATTTCACCCAATGAGATAAGTAAAAAATACATTTGAGGCACTTCATTTTTCCCCCAGCAGAATATACTGTGGCTTATTTATGCCATCTGTTATCCCCACTCATATTACACGCTGAGTGTAGCGCAGTGCAGAGTAAATTACTACTGTAACTACTGTGTTCAAGCTTTGACTGTCAAAAGGAATAAACCTCAAAATCACTGACTCACAGAGAGTAATTTGGGTGGCTTCCAAATGCTCTTACGAGTACCCATCAGTGCCATAAGACACAATAATGAGTCTGTGCAGTTAAAAAGGACCTCCTGGTAGTCCTGCTACTCTTCTATAAGTAACATTTGCACACACACACACTCTCCCTTTTGAAAAGTACACCCAAGCCTGATTCAGTGTTTACTTTGTAATGAACAAATATCCATAAGTCATTTTAAAGTCATACTTGTCCAGTTGTTCTTCACAGTGCAAATTCCACTTTTGTACTACACAACAGGTATTCCTTAGTTATTATGAAAGCCTCTGATAAAGAACCTCCCTCTTACTAGGGGCCCATTCCCACTATGGTTTAAACCAGATTGTGTCAAATCAGGATCCAGTTTAAACCACCAAATCGGAAAGGGGGCCATGGTTTTCCCCTATGTAACTCGCGTCAAAAAGACGCTGGGTTTGTCCGCTCCTTTTTGGGCTGAATCGATTTATTTGAGAATAAATCGATTCAGCCTAGTAGGAACCTGGAGTGGATTCGAATCTGCCCTGGCAGCGCGTCTCCACCCCAGCCAAGCCTCCCTCCATCCTTTCTCCCTCCCTCCCTCCATTGGCCTGCCTGCCTGGCTGCTGGTGCCTTTGCGAGGCCCAGCGGTGGAGGCAGCTGTAAGGGCTCGGTGCTGATCTTCTCCTCCGGTCATCCTCCTCCTCTTCCGTCTTATCCCGGTCGGATCGCTGCCCAGCCTCCTTCCCCTTCTCCGCCCTGGCAGGCCTACTTTAGAAGGAGGCTGGGACGGAAGGAAAGAGGCAGGCCAGGAGGGTGGAGGACGCCTTCTATGCCACCCATCATGGCATGTGTGCCTCCGCCCTCCAAGCCCTGACAGCCGCTGCCACCGCTGGGCCCCCGTGAAGGAGGAGAGAGGCAGGCCAGGAGGACAGAAGCATGAACGCTGTGGCAGGTGGCGGAGAAGGCATCCTCTGTCATCCTGGCCTGCCTCTCTCCTTCCGCTCCAGCCTCCTTCTAAGGTAAGCCTACTGGGGCGGAGAAGGGGAAGGAGGCTGGGCAGTGGAGAAGGATCTGTCTGGGATCAGATGGAGGAGGACCAGAGGAGAGGGCCAGCACCAAGCCCTGACAGCCACTGCCGGCAGACTCTGCAAAGCCACCAGCAGTCAGGCAAGTGGGCAGGCAGGCAGGCCGGTGGAGGGAAGGAGGAAAAGAGAAAGGAGGAGTGAAAGAAGGAAAGAAGGAGGGGAGGGAGGGAGGGAGGGAGGAGATATGGCTGGAAGGAAGGAGTGAGCCATGGCCGAAGAGGCCAGGCTGTCAGGGAGGCATGCCGATTCCTGAACCAAATCCTGAAACAGGCACAATCATAGTGGGAACTACTGTGTTTGCTGAACCTGTTTCAGGAATCAGTTCAGGAATCTGATCTAAAGGTAAGTGGGAAGGCCCCCAAAGTCCTTTTACAAGATTCCAGCCTCAATTTTTCTTGTCTTCTATAACTAGCTCCAAGTATTTTTTGCAACATTAGAAGGATGATAAAGGAGGGCTGGAGAAAGACAGATATTCACTGCTGAATTGCAGCAGTGTATCTGCCATAAGCAATGCAATAAAGCTTGACCTAGAGTTTTTCTACTCTAGGTGACTTTAAGTGTTGGTTTACATACAACAGGCAAGGTGAATATCTGCCTTCAGAATCATTTGCTGATAGAATGTGCAAAGAAGAAAACAGAAAGAAAAGAGGAAAACAGATTACTGTATATACTCAAGTATAAGTCTAGACATTTTAGTCAAAAAGTTGACCCAAAAAACCTGGGTCAACTTATCCATGGGTCAATGTAAGTACTGTACTTTAACATATATATAATATACTGTATATATGGAGCCATCCCCTTTCTCTGAATAGAGTGGTAAAAGGTGAGAGCTTAGTCCATCCTGGGAGCACCAAAAAGAAACATGGGCCCCATACAGACTGCCAAAATAAAGCTGCTTCAGGTCACTTTGGAGGTATGCTGTTTAAATGATGCATGCGTCCTAAGAGTACAAAAGCTGTGCCAAAGTTGTGCTCCAGTCCTTAGGACTGTATCGTGGCTTTGACACAGCTTCCAGACTCTTATGACACATGGATCACTTAAACAGCATACCTCCAAGTGACCCGAAGCAGTTTTATTTTGGTCTGTTTGTATGGGACCATGGATCCCCTTTACTCTTTCATCCATCCAGCCCACGAACAGTTATGCCTGCCAGAATTTTCTAAGTTCTTTGGCATCATTTTCCTTTGCATCATCCTTTACATCCTTTGTTACATGCCCCTAAGTTTTACCCTCAACTTATCCACAGGTCATATCAAAATCTATAATTTTGACCCCAAAACCTGCCCTCAACTAATGCATGAGGTCAACTTGTAGTCGAGTATATATGGTAACTTGCCTCACCAGCTACCCTGACATGTTGATAAAACATGGACCTACGGCTTTGACCGCCAAAATGGAAATCAGAAGTGGAAGCTGGTAAAAGAACAAAAAACCATCCCAAGATGCATTTTTAGAAGAAACTTTCAAGTGGTCTCTAGAAGAGTGAACATGTTTTTATTTATCTGACCTGGTTGTTTCATCCCTCCATGGGGATATTGTCCGGAAAAAAAGTTTGCAGAAACATGTTGAACCACTGTTCCTTTCTGCTTCTCTGCCCCAGCATGGCCACATGCAGCTCAAGAGTTCCAACTTTATCCAGATCTGAAAAACTGTGGTTAATTTTAACTATCACATGAAAATGAGTACAATGGTCCCTCTACATTCGCTAGAATTGGGGTTGAAGGACCCCCATGAATATGGAAAAACCACAAATAAAAAAAACATTATTATTTTTACCTAAGAGAATAGCAAATAGCAAGTACATCTCTGTACCACTTATCAATGCACTTAAGCACTCCCTAAACAGATTACAATATTTAAGCTAACTGCCCCAACAAGATGGGTATTCGTTTTAGTGACCTTGGAAGGATTCCAGGCTGAGTCAACCCTGGACTCCCTGGCTGGGACTGAACTCACAACTTTGTGGCTTAGGAGTGAGTGAGTGGCTGCAGTACCAGCATTTAACCACTATGCCACCAGGGCTCTAGGCATTTCTAGGTCCTCCAGTGCAACTCTATGGTCAACGTCTGCCAGACATTGATCATAGAATCATGCTGGAGCACTTACAAATGCCTAAAGAAGTGTTTTCTTTAGGCATTTCTAGATTCTCCAGCACAAGTCTAAGGTCAAAATCTGGCAAAGTTGCACTGGAGGACCTAGAAATTTCTAGAGAGAACATATTAAAGAAAACCACAAATAATCAAATCCACAAAAGTCAAAGCCGCAAATGTGGAGGGGCAACTGTATAAGCCTCCTGTGTAAAGACACCCTACAAGGAAGTTCAATATTTAAACAGGCATTAAAAAGTGACAGTTTCCCCACAAGATTGCTTTGAACTGCTAAAGGCTAAAGTAAACTTAAAGAAAGGAGCCCCAAATACAAAGAGTTTAGGACTCATTTCTGTATAATGTTTGGTAAGTCTGTATAATCTTAGATAAGTGACTGTTAACTAGCATTACAGATTTTATCTTGGTAGGTACTGTCAAGCACACTTTGATCTAAAGGTGCCAAATAAAGCATGCAAGGAGCGAGCCAATCTACACTTTCAGAACACATTCATGATACAACCCTTTTCTTAAAACTTTGCCACCTGAGAATACAATAGTAAGGAAACACAGAGAAATACATACTTGAAAGTTTTCCCTATATAACAAATTCAATGTGCACAGGAGAGCAATCAAGTCATGCTAGATTAGAACTCTTCTCAAAACAGATTACAATATATAGTCCCACATCCACATTCTAACTAATGGCATTTAGGAAGGCTTATGTTTTCAAAATTAAATTTTAAAATCTAGTAAAGGATTACAATCACATCTCCCTGTTCTGCTTAATGTACACAGATTAGAATATTTATGTCAATAGCAACTAGAGCTTGGAAATAACACGTTACAAGTAACAATGCTGCCTGTAACACATTACTATTTGGAGTAACGAAGACATAACTGTTTTTGGTCACATCGTTATTTGGAGAGTATAATTCCCAAGTGATCTTGGGGCCAATCTTTTGGAGTTGATGGTGCTTCTGCCTTCAGGGCTGGTATCAGCATCTGGTATTAATGGGTAATTGCCATGGCTCAATGCTATTCACTCCAGGAATTTGTAGTATGTTGTGCCACTACAGCTCTATACCTAAATGTCTCACAAAATTACAGTTCCCAGAATTCCATAGCATTGAGCCAGGGCAGGTAAAGCAGTGTCCAACTGGATTTTTTCTGCAGTATCGATGCAAAATCTGGAGCACTAAACCAGAACTGTACAGAGTTAATTGCCATTCTGGCTCCCCAATAGGCTTCTGCAGCAGCATCACTCTGGACTTTTGTGGGAAATTAAATGGCAGTACCCATCACTGGTGGTTGGGCATTGCTACTGTATGCCACCTTTCTCAGGCTTTAACAACATTGAAGAGGACCCACCAAGAAGGCACTCTTTCCAAAATCCTTTCAGATTTGGGAGTTTGGGGGATCCTATGTCCAGGCAATGTTGGCCATCAACAGATTCATAACAGTTTCTCTCATCTCCACCCACCCACACATTAAAATACTTCAAAATTCCCTTTTTATTTTAGTAGCAGTGCTCAGTTAAGGGTTAACTCTGACATGGCTTGTTTACCAGAGGGATTAATTCCCTGGTAAATACACTGCAAGCTCACAGTATGTACTGACAAAAAACACAAGTGATTCCCCAGCAGACCTTTGTGATTTATTGCTATTTTGGTATTCTAAAATTCATAGATATCGGGAAAACCATATGCCAACTATACAACAGTTACGGATATGAGAACATAACTCTTAGAGCAACCCCAAACACAATAATTCCTGAATAAAGGACATTTTACATATTCCAAGAGAGCAAAATAAGAGATCAGATTATTATTATTATTTTTAAAACGTTGCTGGCAAAAGAATATGGGTTAAATCTCTTTGGAAAGTCCCCTTTTATTTTAATGGGCATGATTGGTACTTCGGGAAGCTTGCCAGATTTCTCAGATTTTCGTCATTACAGCTCTTTTCCAATTAGCCCAGATCCCTTCATTAACAGTAGCAGCTGGCATAAAAAGCTGCCTAAAGAACTCCCTTGTTCCTTGCACTATTTCTTTTTTAATGTTAGCCTATGTTTAGTTGCTAAGTTCAGGAACAACAAACGTTCAATGAATTACTACACACTTAAGAAATACTATAACGGAAAGGAGAGTTTCCATTCTTAAAATGCAAGCATGCTCTGAGCGTAAGCAAACCTACATTACAAGAAAATGCCTGTTTATCCTCATCCCATGTCATGCCCATTAGATAATGAGATGCCCTCAAATCTTGCTTGTAATTCTTAAAGTGCATGTCTGCCAAATGTAACTTTAGAGAATGGTATTAATACTTCTACATAACAGTCTTTTCACTACGACACAGAACTGCAAGCTGAAACAATATGTGTGATTTAGGTAAAAGAAGATTAAGAAACAGCTTAAGGAACTATTTCTGGGGAAAACCAAGTTTCAACTGCTAATTTTCTATGTAGTTGCTGCTTTAAAACAAGAACCCTACTGCTTTGCCAAAAAAACTGAATAGAGCTGTTATCTCACTTTTTCTTTAACATTTCAAATATAATTTTCACTACAATACTTCAACTGTATTTATTGCTCTCTAGTAGAACAGACACGTCACTTTTCCAAAAAACAAAGCTCTATTTGTTTTATACTTTTGAGCAAATAATTTTCCAAGAATGTTCTGTTTACAGGTAACCCTGTGCTTTCAAACCAAGCAGTTATTTCATAGATGAATAAAAGACCCTCCACTTTTGTACCAGCCATAAATAAAAAGAATTATTACATCCTTTTTGGAAGTGTCACAGATCATAGGAAAAAGCATACTTTTGTGAACCCAAGTTTCCAAGTGTAGTTGCAGTAACTCCAGGTAGTATGACATTTCAAGTAACAAGCAATTGAGAATTAAGCCTAACTGATATCCTGCACAACTGCTACCAGTCAAAAGTGAGAATATTGAGCTAGACTGACCCCAGGCAGTTTTAGATATATAGCGCAGAGGACCAAATACATGATTTATGTCAGATTGTCGTGAACATCTACCAACCTATTGTGCACCTATTTGACTTAACTGATGATTGACTGTAGGTCTATAACTGGTCAAATACTGGGCAGAATGAAGACTGCAGTCAGAAGAAGAATAGCATTCGGAAGGACAACTATGAAAGAACTGGACAAGATCCAAAAGTGTAAAGATGTAACTCTGAACATTAAAGTGGGGACTGTTCAGGCCACTGTATTCCCCATCACCATGTATGGATATAAGAGCTGAACAGTGAAGAAAGCCAATAGGGAAAAAATTCAATTCATCTGGGATGTGGGGCTGGAGAACCTTTAGCCTTCTCTATCAGAGAGCTCTGGTGCCACAATAAACTACAATTCCCAGGACTCCTTATCACTGAGCCAGGACAATTCAAGTGGTCTCAAACTGGATTATTCCTGAAGTGTGTTTTCAACTTAGTCCAATCAGAATACAGTGTTAAGAAGAACTACTGCTGGCAAATAAATATGACCACAGTGTATTTTCAAAACAAGCCTGGCAACCAAAAGTGGGGAGGCAATGCGAAGCAGTGGTTCAAAGAGAATGCACATGACACTGGCTTTCTCAGGGAGCTAACAGCAATACTACATAATTCTTCCACTGTGCCAAGTTGGCAGGCAACTTGAAGGCACACTGTGACTTATGACGACCCCATGAATTTCATAAAGTTTTCTTAAGCAAGGAATGCCCAGAAGTGGTTTTGCCAGTTCCTGTCTCTGGCACCTGGTTTTCATCAGCAGTCTGCCATCCAAGTACTAACCAGGGCTGACACTGCCTTGCTTCCAAGGATCTGGTGCCTTTAGGGTACTGAACTAGGCAAAATAAACTGGCATATGTGTGCCTCTAGCAACCTGCGCAGAGTGTCTCATAACTGCTGAATGGGAAGAACTCAAGTGGGAGGTAGGCAAAAACAACACGAGGGCTTCCTCCAGCTGGATCTCTTCCCTCTTCTCCCTTGTTCCAATCTAGTGTCAAATGCCTTGTGTGGAAGACTCAAGAGACAGGGAGGATAACACCAGGCACCTGCTCCTGTTTCCAAGGGAGTGTCCTCTTTCCTGACAGGGCGACCTACCACAAGCTGTGTCATGGGAAAGAGCCTTAAAACCTGGTATATCATATTATCATTTTACATCAATTTCCATTTTAGAAATCTCAGAGCAGTTTACAGTAAAAACAACTGATAAAGATGAGAAAACAAGAAAACAACACATTAAATACAATTCATTCACAATCATGGGTAAGTGTCCCAACAAGGTTTATTGTGATTTTATTTTGAAAATTTTGGTTAACTGTTGTTGTTGTTTTTAAATCTAAATATAGTTTAACTGAGGGAGTCAGCATGGCATAATAGTTTGAGTGTTGGACTCTGGGAGACCAGGGTTCAAATCCCTGCTCAGCCATGGGATGAGCGGATGTCTACCCGGTGGATGACCATGGGCAAGCCACATTATTTCACACTCAAACAAAGGTAATGGCTGACTCATTCTGAACAAATCTTGCCTCTCCATGATAAAAAAAATCTTACGCTTAGGATCCCCATAAACTGGGAATGACTTGAAGGCACACAACAACAACAGCAACAACAACGACAACAAGGTTAACGTAAGCTTCCTTGGAAGAATTCATATCCTAACCACTATATGTAAATATAATAAACATTATATGCATAATAAATATATTAATAAAGGATACATTGTTTTAAACTATTTTACACCTATTTGTAGGATCCCTAAGAATTTTCTTGTGTACAGAATCATAATAGTTTGTCTTTAGTGAAAAGGTTCCACCAAATGCTACCCCTTTACACAAGATTAAGTATCAGCTGCAAGTCAGACACACATTAGTTATTTATTAAAAGAATAATGACTGGGATAAATTATTTATCCCTCTTTATTCTCAAGGTAATGTTAACCTAGCGTAACAGAAATCTACTGCTACTAACAGGAAAATAAGGATGCACACACAAAAAAAGGTTTGATGTGGTCACACACAGAATACATAAAACATAGAGACGATCCGTCAGAACTAAAAAGAAAAAAGGGGGAGGCAGATATTATGCATTAGTTTTTGCATATCCAATCTCTCTGCTTCATGTATAATAGATTACTCTTGTGAGGTAAATGCAGGCATTATCAATCGTCCTTCTAAATTAGAGGTAATTTTCCAAGGACTATATAAAAATGCTTCCTCTTCCAGATATTTTTTTCATTATCCCAGAATGTATTTATATGAACAGCAAGAAAAACATGGCACAAAGAGTTAAGAATTAGCACCACTTCTACACAACTCTCTCGTCAGGATTTAAAAATAGTTTCGAAGAAACACATGCTTTGTTCATCCATACATTTTCCTTAATCCAAAAATAACCTCAAATTCAAATACTATTAATTTTAATCTATGGTTGTTCCCAATTACAAATTACTAACCCACTATCAGAAATAAGTCTATTGCAGACAAGTTCTTTTGGACATTTTGGTGAACACATTAGTTTTAAAAACATGCGGAGCTGGCAACAGCACAGGGAATGACAAGAAGGAAATTAAGGGGACAAGAGACATCATGCCTTATACCATGCAAAACTGTCTTATTTAGATCAGTACTTTCAAACACTGTTTCAAACTAACCATGAAAGCCAATACTCTGTAGCGCTTTGAGCACTGGACTACAACTCTGAAGACCAGGGTTCAAATCCCCTCACCCATGAAAACCCACTGGTGACCTTGATCCAAAACACACTGCAGAAATAATCCAGTTTGAGACCACTTTAACTGCCCTGGCTCAGGGAATCCTGGGAATTGTACTTTATTGTGGTATGAGAGCTCCCTAAGGCTAAATATCTCACAAAACTACAATCCCCATGATTCCCTAGCACTGAGCCAAGGCAGTTAAAGTAGTCTCAAACTGGATTATTTCTTCAGTGTGTTTTGGACCCTTCTGCAAGTTACACTCTTTCAGCCTCTGAGGAAGGCAAAAGAAAAGCCCTCTCTGAACAAATCTTGCCAAGAAAACCCCATGATAGGCTTTAAGGTCATCATAAGCCAGAAAAGACTTGAAGGCACACAACAACTTTCAAACAGTCCGTGTTTGAATTACAAACCCGAAGTGTTTACTTTTCAGAACAAAGCTCTCTCTTCTTACCCAAACTCTGCTCTTCATTTCACCTAATGAATTTTCCTTCTGAAATTTAAATTCATTTAATTTTTGTTTTCTCACAAACAACTGTCCCTACCGGTGTGCAAAAATAATCCTACTTCTCAGTGAGGAATCTGAATTCAAAACACCAATATGTGTGCTAAATAAATCAGTTCAGTTTATAGGTACAGTCAGGCCTCCGAATCTACGATCCAGGGTTTCAAGCATCCAGTTTGAAAATATTTTTAAAATACTATATATTAATTCCCAAAAGCAAACCTTAATTTTGCCATTTTGTATCGGGGGACACCATTTAACTATGCCATTGTATTTAATGAGACTTGCGCATCCACAGATTGTGGTATCCATGGTCCTGGAACCAAACCCCAGCGGATACCAAGGGCCCACTGTATTTATTTCTATGGTCCAAAACACACTGCAGAAATAATTCAGTTTGAGACCACTTTAACTGCCCTGGCATAATGCTAGGATATTCTGGGAACTGTAGTTTTGTGAGACATTTAGCTTTCTCTGTCAGAGAGTTCTGGTGTCAGAATAAACTACAATTTGCAGGATCCCCTAACACTGAGCCAGGAAATTAAAGTGGTCGCAAACTGAATGATTTCTGCAGTATATTTTTTACTTATGGTCTCTTTGGCTTTCAGCTGATGGCTGGAGAGCCAAGAGGCGACAAAGGAAAAATGGCAGGGGGAGGGGAGAACACAAAATAGCTAACTTGCAAAATGAGGAATGCAAGGAATGCCAGCTGTATGAATTTGGAGAATACAGTAGACCCTGGGAGGCCAGACATTATTAAGGGCGCCACAGGGTATAAGGATTTCTAGGCCTGTTTACAGGCATTAGAGGTTATATGTGCATACTGGCTTCTTGGTAAACAAAACAAAGATTTCATAGAGATACTGTTACTAGTCTGTAGTACTGTATTTTAAAAAACCAAATACAGTGAGCTCTTGGAATCCGCTGGGGTTTGGTTCCAGGACCCTGTGGATATCAAAATCCGTACATGCTCAAGTCCCATTAAATACAATAGTATAATAAAATGATGTCCCTCATATAAAATGGCAAAATCAAGGTTAGCTTTTTGGGAATGTATATATCTTGAAGCCAAGGATGCTTGAGTCCATGGATAAAAAAATCTGTGAATACTGAGGTGACTGTAGTCCCATGTTGTTGTTGTTGGGTCGGCTGACTATGCTGTTGCTGCTGACTGTAGTCTCATGTTGTTGTTGTTGTTGTTGTTGTTGTTGTTGGGTGCCTTCAAGTCATTTCGATTTATGGCGACCTTAATGGAGCTTTCTTTGCAAGTTCCTTCATAGAGGGTTTGCCACTGCCATTCTCTTAAGCAGAGAGAGTGTGGCTTGCCCAAACTCAAAAATCCCAAATAGCCCCATGCAGCACACTAACCACTTCAGTACATCTAGGTGGAACTCTTGCTGTATAAGATGTAATGCCCTCAGACAACTGAGCCTCTGTTGCTGGATTCCAGCAGCCGCAACAAAAGCAAAGCAGCTTGAAGTGTCAAAAAGCTTTAATAATAAAATAAAAAAGAACATTTTTTTAGTGACAACCCACTCCTTCAATAGCAGATCATAACTGCCTGTGGAATATAGGATTGCCTAGAAAGACAGATACACAAACATATCATACTAGCCAGCCATCAAATTTAAAACTGGCTGCATATGCACTGCAGAAATAATCCAGTTTGACCTCATTTTAACACACAAGACTCAATGCTATGAAATTCTGGGATTCGTAGTCTCTTGTGACACCAGTGGACTGCAAAAATAATCTGGTTTGACACCACTTCAATGGTTAAGGCTCCACTTCAATGGTGTGGCACCAGAGCAGAGCATCATGGACCATAAGGAAGCCCCCCAAGATTGTTTTGCAATTGTCAGAGAGAGCTCTGGTGCCACAGGAAACTATAAATCCCAGAATTCCACAGCACTGAACCCTGGCTGTTAAAGCAGTGTGAAACCAGATTACTTCTCTAGTGCGGATGCAGCCCCTGATGCCACTATATCCCTCTCTACCACATTACACCTCATCGGTGTAAAGTGTATTTTATTATTGCTACGTTGAAATTATTGTGTTGTCTGTGTAAGGAAGGAGGGGATAGTGGGATGTTGTTATTTTAAGGCACGTTTTTAATTATGTATTGTTTAATTGTGTTTTAAGGGGTGGGTGGGAAATTGGGGTCTGGAATTGTATGTTTTAAGCCGCCCCGGTTGTGCTACACAGAGAGGTGTGATATAAATACATTTTATTATCATCATCATCATCATCATCATCATCCTATTTTTGGGGTGCATCTTATCAACAAACCCAAGGATCCAGAGCAGGAAAACTGGATCACTTCCGAAGGCCAAGGTGACGCATAATCCAGATTGAAAGCGGTGTCACTCCTGATGTGGATCAGAAACATAAAGAAGGGGGAAAGGGGCAGGAGGGGATTGGGAAGGAGCAGAGAGGGAAAGGTCTCCTTGGGAAGGCAGAGGAGGCTGTTTAGACTAGGCAGAGTGGGAATCTAGATTAAAAAGGGGTGCAGGGAAAGTAGGGGGCTCCTTAAAACATATATTTGGGGTGCTCTGGAGAGGGGCAGGTGCAAACAGGGATCCAAAGGGAGCCCGCAGGCAGCCAAGACTATGGAGTTGGGGGTCAGAAGTGGAGGGAGACCTGTAAGGGAAGAGGGAGGCTTACCTGCCCAGCCCAGAGAGAAGGTTCCCTATCTGGGGAAGAAGGGTGGCCACGACTCAGGCACTGCTCCTGCCTTTGCTGGCGCTTCTCTTCCTCCTCCTTCTCAAGTCTCTAGCTCCCAAATAGCAAGGCAGAGCGGCTGGGCCCGACTACGCATGCGCACCAGGCCCACAGCGGCCTCTGGCCCAGTAGAGCTACTCTCTCAAGTCTATTAGGCGCCGCCTCTCTCTGAGGTGGTGTGTGTCTCAACTGTGCAAATAAACCCGTTTCCATACCGCTTTAACTGCCATGGGCTCCATGCTGTGGCATTCTAGGGGCTGTAGTTTGTTTCTCTGGCAGAGAAGGCTTTAAAACGGTCTCACAAGACGACAGTTATTACTCAGATTTCCATAACACTTAAGTCAAAGGTCCAAAGCACACTGCAGAAATGATCCAGTTTGAAACCGCTTTAACTACCCTGGCTCAGTGCTCAGTACTGGGAATTGTAGTGTATTGTTGTACTGGAGTTCTCTGACAGAGAAGGCTAAATTGCCTCACAAAACTACAGTTCCCAGAATTCCCTATCATTGAACCAGGGCAGTCAAAGTAGTCACAAGCGGGGTTGTTTCTGCACTGTGGTATTGAGACAGATTATTTCAGTATATCTACCAAGATTATTACTGCACTACACTCTTATATTGTGCCACTATTCCACTTTTGCTGCTCCATCTCCCATAGGATGGAGCTACAAAGTCATGTCAAACTGCATTATTTCTTGTTTAGAGAAATAATGCAGTTTGACAACACTTTAAACTGCCGTAGCTCCATCCTACAGAATCCTGGAGTTTGTCATTTTGGGCAGGGCCACCTGTACTCCTTAGCAGAGAAGCCTAAAGACCTTGTGAAATTACAAATCCCAGGATACCATAATATGGAGCTACAGCACAAAAAGTGTTGTCAAACTGCCTTACAGAGTAGAAATGGTGCAGTTTGACACCTCTTTAACTTCCATGGTTCCATCCTACAGAATCCTGGGATTTGTAGTTTTGTGGGGTACCAGCACATTTATGTAATTTTGCATGAAGTGTTTGCTCAAACTAAGGACTATAAATTGGTATCAAACTGGATTTCTGCAATGTGGATGCAGCCCCAGTCCTGCCTGACTGGGGTAAATGTCCACCAGACCGTACAGGACAGATTATATGGGCGGAGGTGATCCTGGAGGTAGCCAGGACCCAAACCATGTAGAGCTTTAAAGGTAATAACCAACACTTGGTACCTGAGCCATAAGCTAATTGGCAGTTCTAGTGCTTTAGTAAAACAATTTTGGCTAAAATAATTTGAGAGGAAGCTTTACGTTACCATTCTGGTTGAAAGGGAGAAATGGCTGTCTAAACTTAGGAGGGGGTAATTTATGCCCCTCCAGATGTTGGACTGCAGCACCCATGATCACACTGGCTATGCTAGCAGGACTGATGGGCATTAAACATAGAAATCTGGGAAGCTGTCTTACATTTGAATCAGATTAATAGTCCATCTAGCCCAGTGGTTCCCAAATTTGATCCTCCAGGTCTTTTGGATTTCAGATCCCATAAACTCTAAACAGCTTGGCCAACAATCAGGAGTTATGGGACCTGAAGTCCAAAACATCTGGCGGACCAAAGTTTGGGAATCACTGATCTAGCCCAATGGTATCAATTGTGACGGATAACAGCTCTCTGGGGCTTTAGTCAGGATTATTTTGTAGCCTTACTTGGGGCCTTTTCACACTACACAATTATTATTACTATTAATATCCCGCCTCTCTGTGCAACACAACCAGGGCAGCTTGTAGTGATACAATTCTGTTTTAATTACCATGCCTACATCCTATGGAATCCTGGGATTGGCAGGTTAGGGATGTGTATTTACAATTCAAACTACATACCATGGGATTCTATAAAATACAGCCATGGCCATTAAAGTGGAATTATAGTGCTATAATTATGTAGTATGGAAGGGACACTGCAAACCCTGGTTAGTATTCCTCACCTAGGCTTGATCCTGCTCAGCTTCTAAAATCAGATGAGGTACCAGCTGGAATGGTGGTCCAGCAATATCTGGAGAACATCAAATCGCCAGCCACTGGCATAGAGTGTATAGATATACCTAAATCCTCCGATTGGCATATAATTTACAGTGGACCCTTGTTATACGCTGGGGTTTGGTTCCAAGATCCCCCATGGATAACAAAATCTGTGTATGCTCAAGTCCCATTAAATATAATGACATAGCAAAATGGTGTCCCTTATAAAAAATGGAAAAGCAAGGTTTGATATTTGAAATGTATACTTTTTTGGAACATTTTCAAACCATGAATGCTTGAATCCATGTATAAAAAATCCATGTATAAGAAGGGCCGACTGTACTTATGTTTATTATCTTCCAAGATTTTGTGCTTGGCTGTTGAGGAATTTGCAGCAGTTGCTCAGATGCCCACATTTTTTCCTAATCTGCCAAGTGATCATTATGCTCCTGAAGAAAATATCCACAGCTGCAATCCAGTTTACGACTATTATACTCACAGATACTTCATACCCATCTAAAACTAAATTATTAGTGTTTGCTGCTTCTGTTGTGCTGTAGTGTAGTGTAGCATGTGGCATGTGGGACTGGGAGGAAGGCTTGGAATTTGTTTCCTGATTCTCTCTGCTTAATGTGATCCTTACTCTAAGTGCTGGTTTTTTTGGGTGGGGGGAATTTAAAGGGAGGTGTAGAGGAAAGCAGAACTCTGCAGGGAAATCTTGCAATATCAATACAGTGGATCCTTGTTATACACCAAGGTTTAGTTCTAAGATCCCCCGTGGATAACAAAATCCATGGATGCTCAAGTCCCATTAAATATAATGACATAGCAAAATAGTGTCCCTTATGAAAATGGAAAATCAAGGTTTGATATTTGAAATTTATACTTTTTTAACATTTTCAAACTTTGGATGCTTGAATCCATGTATAAAAAATCCATGTATAAGAAGGGTCGGCTGTACTCAAAAATACAGCTTGGATTTATTCCCAGACACACAGGTTTTTACTCCAGCAAACCTGTGCACAAATCACACACACACACACACACACAGAGGTTTGGGGAGGGCTGTCCAAGTTCAAAAATTGTTAGTGGTGGATATTGTCAGAAGAGCCTCTTTTACCCTGTCTTTGGTTGGACACATAGATTGAACCTGGATGCACACTTTTGCTGAGCTTGGAAAGGATTTTGACTACCAGAATCCCCATGCTATGGTTGTGCTGGATGTCTGTCTTTTCCAGGACCTGTCCTATATTTCAACCTTCTGTCCAGGAATAATTCCAAAATATCCTCCATTTTGAGCAGGACTAAGAAGCACAATGAGTAGCACATTTGCTGTTCCCCTTTGGGAAATGTATCTACTTGGCAGCCTGTCCTTGCTGCAAATAGGAGTATAGGATGGATTCTTCTAAAATTCTATTTTTCTAGGAGGAGCAGCAAAGACTTGCCCCCAGAGCTCAGGGTGCATTGATTTCACACAGAGAGAAAGAATAGCAAACGTGCTAGACAATAATCTTTCTACTAGTTTTCAGTAGAGACAGGCTACCAAGTAGACCTTGAGAAGCCCATTGAGAACACCACTATTGCTGTCCTTTTCCCCTTCAAGCTCTTCAGGCAAGTCTTTCTATTCCCAAGAAAAAAGAAGTTTACAAGGATCCATCCTATCAGCTATTTGCAGTGAGGGCAGGGTAATAAAATAAAATAAAATAAAAATAATAAAAGGACTACAAAATACAGTATATGTAATATAGCTGTAAATAAACCATATGAAATAAATTTATATTTATAGTGGTGTTTCTAGCTTTTATTTTGTAATTTCCTACATTTTCCCTCCATGTCCTGCATTTTGTGGTGCCTTGTCTTCCTTTGCAGTATGACATCTGTGGTCATACTGTTCCCCCATCCAATCCTCTTCCTTCCCTCTTCACATTTGTGAATGATAATGAGTAAGGATGAGAAGTCTAAATATCTCCTTCCTATCCCAACTATCTGTTGATTTTTATAGTTTTTTGTGGGTTTTTCAGGCTTCGTGGCCTGTGTTCTAGAAGAATTTATTCCTGATGTTTCACCTGCATCTGTGGCTGACATCTTCAGAAAATGGTGGCATGGAGGTGTGTGGGGTATGTATATGTATGTGTGTGTGTTAATTTATTTTTAAAAATGTGTTTTTAATGTGTCTTGATGCCCACACGCATATACAGATGCAGGATGAAAGCTGCTCATCTCCTCTGTGAGAGGTGCCCTTTGCTCTAGTTGCTGCTGTACCATTCCAAGCAGAGTCCTGTTGGCAAAGTTGCTCTGAATTTATTTATTTATTTATAATCTAAAACCAACTCCAGGGACGTAGCCAAGGGGAGGGTTCTTGGTGTCCGCCCCCCCCCTTCCATTAGAAAAATGAATGGTGTGTGCTGCTGCGCCGCCGCACCCAAGCCCCATTATAATGATGGCAGTTAGTCTGGACCCCCCCCCCTTCCTAAAATCCTAGCTACGTCCCTGCCAACTCTCTCATCCCTCAATAAAACCAAGCCTGCCAGATCTTAAAAGGCCTGTTTAAATGAAGTCATGATTCAAACTGAAGTCAAGCAAAGGTGAAGGAGGAGCCCAATTTATCCCCTTATTGTTGATTTCATGGCTGGGCTCAGCTGAGGGCAAGGCACTGGGTAAAACACTCCCATGCCAGTAGTGAAAGAGATGGGCAGCTTTATTCCCCCAAGGTGTATGGAACTAATGGATATCTTCCAGATAGGCTGTACTACAACTCCCAGCATCCCACCCATTATATACTATATTGTCTAGATATGAGAGTTTCAATCCAATGTATCTCAAAGTTGCTCAAGAAAAGCTGCTGTACGGATTGATTATCTTTTCCAGAGAGAAAGTAGGAAAGGTTGTATTTTTTATGAGTATTAGTGATCCATTTTCTCTTGCCCGAATTGCACATGCTTTTGAAGTGCAGAAAAGGTCCCAATCAAATCAAGGTTGATAATTCCTTTCTCAGGCACTTACAAAACCAGAAAAGTTTTCAAAACTTTGAAAACAAAAAACAGACAGATGGCAAAACCCAAACAGGAAAGTGCCAATGTGAATTATTTCCAGGATTCTGCCTTCAGACCAAAGGGGGTCCCTTCCTCTAGATAACAAGTGGAGTGATAATTATAGATTAGAAAAGAGCCTGATCAGCAGCTGCTGCTTGCGTTTGTTCCCTGTTGCAACTGACAGCACTAGAGAACTTGGCAAAAACAGGCTTCCAGAAGTGGAAAGATACGTTAGTCCCTGTGCTTGTCAGTCCAGTCCGGAGAGGCCTTGCTTAGTAGGTTGCTGAAGGGGAAGAGGCAAAGAAAGTGACCTGAGAGTGCTCTTTCACTTAGGGAACACAGAAAAAGGACCCAACACATCATTCCTGTGCCTTCAGTGGCCTAAACAGATCAATAGCAGGTTAGTGTTTTTGTAAAGATTATATATCCAGTCTCTCTACTTTGGAGTAAATTAGGATCTGGTTTCTTAAAACAATATTTATAATGTATACAGTCTGTTTTAATGCAGTATAAAGTTTAATAAAATTATAACAGCAAAGCTGTATTGTATAATATCTGTCATATTCAGGTCTGTCTATCCTTCAGCATTGAACAGCAAAGTTGTATTCATTTAACAGCCAAATTAAATACATATTTAACAGCAAAGTTGTACCGGTGAATATCATATTTGAGTTTGTCTGTGCTTGGGTTGCATTGGTGCCCTTCTATTACTTTTCATTTGCTTGTAATACTAAGGCGATCAGCAATAAGTTTAAGACTTCTCCACATGCCTCAGTACACACAGCCGTTTATGTATAATGGACTAACTTTTACATTGAAAGATTGGTTGTAAATGCATAAGGTAGACAGTTAACATTCATGACTAGGAATGCAAATTCTCTACTACTCACAAATCTCAATGGCACCATCAGAGTAGAGCCAACATGGTGTAGTAGTTTCAGCATTAAACCAGGATTCAGATTTCTGCTCACCCATGGAAATTCACTGCATGATCTTGGGCGAGTCACACTCTCTTGGCCTTACTCAAGAAGACCCCTGTTTCAGAGCAAGGAGATCCTGAAATGTAGCAGGGCTGTATTAACATGGGGTGAAGTGAGTGAAGCAAGAAGCATAGTTCCATAATTGGAAAGCTGGCATAATAACTCCATTACATTCAGAGTAAAAAATTATCAATGAGCATCACGTGTGAGTCTTAGCCAGCTTTGAGAAATATTGTGTGACTATTTCATCTGAGCTGGCTTTTGGTTTGTGTCTCCGTGGTCAGGGCTCAGAGGAAGAATGATGGGTTGTTTACATACATGTGGCATGATAAATGATCTTAATAATTATTTTAAAGTAGGCTTTTAGGACCCAGTTTCAAAATTAATTTTGCTTGAATTAGAATAAATATAAATAATTAAATTAGAATAAATAATAAATAGAATAAACAAGCAGTCCAATTCCAAATGTCTTGCTATTTTTAATATGGCTAGGAGTCCAAAGTGTGATCCTGGCACTCATTATATGTGACTAAATGCCACAGACGTTAGTAGAACATATGCATAAAAAACAAACCAAGCTTTGCGAAGCATGATTGTGTAGTGGCTTTTGTATATCATCCAGTGAAGAATGCCATTAAAACCAAGGCTAATGAATTTCCTAACACCTGATCTCAATCAGTTAAATGAGTTCTCCGGAAATCTTACAGCCACTTCACTAATAGAAATTTTGTCTTAGTTCGGGAATGCCTAACTTTACTCTTGAGGATTCTACTTAGCCACTGGAAGTCACTTTATGAAAACCCAGCATGAGTTCAGAAGGTGAATGGTTTTTAACTTTTTTCTAAGTGCATTGAAGCTGCATTGCTAATAGCTTGTTAGATTGCCTTCACTGGCAATTGAGTAAGACAATAAGCATTCTGTCTATCAACAGAATTGCTACACAAGTGCAGGAGCTGCTATCTGTTGCAAAATTCATCATCAACTTCCAATTTCTATCTCCTCCAGCTCTGGAGGTCATCTTGGGAAAATATCAGTTATGCTTTCTGAAATTATACCAGTTGTTGAAGTTATAAATGCTGTAAATGCACTAAGACTGCTCACAGTGGAAATTGTAATCATTTATATTTAAAGCAATATTCTGTGTAAAATGTGACTAATGTCCTGTTTTGTTTTGGCATCCCACTTTTCCAGAAGCAAGCAACAGAGATGACGGTTACATACTCCAGCAAAGTTGCAAATGCCACTTTCTTTGGGTTCCACAGACTACTTCTCAAATGGAAAGGAAGCATCTACAAACTGCTTTACAGAGAATTTTTTCTCTTTGCTAGCCTTTATACAGCGATAAGTGTATTGTATCGGTACATATTTTTCACTTTGTGAAAACACCCTTGTCTCTGTAGTGGTTTTGAGCAATTACTGATTTTTGGATCTGCAACGAAATATTGATGTTCAGAATACTGCCATTTCAGGATGCTAGCTAGCCCTGCCCTTTTATAGAGGACTCCATACAATTCTTCTCCCCATCCCAATTTTCTATCTGTTTCCCCTAAACAGGTGTTTCTATAGCTGCTGAGCAAGTTTCGCCATTAGTGAAGAACTGTTTTCCTATTTGTCTTACGTTTGTAAAATCTGGCATTGCCCAAAGTAGTTTATGCCTCCCACTTGTGTGTCAATGTGCTGTTTTGTCCACATAAGGATTTACACAGAGAATGAATTTGTAATGATATACATTCACATATGGCACAACTATAAGGACTTAAGAATAGCCCTACTGAACCAAACCAAAGCCGCACCTACTCCAGCATTCAGCTCATATAGTAGCTAACCAGTTTCCTATAGAAGCCCATCAGCAAATGCAATACATCTCATGCTTCCCAAAAACTGATATACAAAGCCACCATACCTCTGATTCTGGGGTTGATTTATAGTTGCCATTGCAGCCATATTAGTCTGACAAGTAATCATTGGTGGCCCTAACCTGTATGAGTTTATCTTATCCAGTTTTGAAGCCAATTAAATTGTCTGTTATCAGTATATCATCTAACAGTGAATTCCACAGTTTACATACTGTCTGAAGAAGTGCTGTCCCAAATCTCCCACCGTTTGGCTTCAATAGATGAATTCAGATCTATTATCAAAAAAGAAGGGGGAAAGTTAACCCTATCAACTTTCTCCATATCGTGCACAGTTTCAAACATTTCTGTTGTGTCTCTCCTTACTTCCTCTCTAATGGCCACACTGCAGAATTAATGCAGTTAGACACCGCTTTTACTGTCATGGTGCCATCCTGTGAAATCCTGGGGTTTTTGTTTGTTGTGGCACAGAAGTTCTCTGACAGAGAAGGCCAAGTATTTCATAAACCTACACATCCCAGAGTTCCATAGCATTGAACCATGGCATTTGAAATGGTGCCAAACTGCATTAATTCTGTAGCATTAATTCAGATGCAGCCTAAGAAAGTCTTGTACACAAATTCTAGTGATGTTAATGGGAACTGTGCATCATTGCTGGTCCTTTGCATTTTGTTTCATTGAGGAAACAGATTGTTTTGCCATTAGCACCCAGGCTACCTCCTCTACGTTGATGAGCCAGAAAATGAGAAGAATTAAGTACTGTGTCTCTGATACTTAAAATTAAATGGTTTGTAAAAGGCACCTCTATATCCTTTATGGAAAATAATCGTCAAGAATTTCTGTTCCCACTGTTGCTACAGGAGGAATCTGAGATGGCTCTAAAAGGTTTATCTCACAAGAGTCAAAGTGTTTGTCTTTTTTGCAATTGGTCACACAATTCACTAGAGTTTGCTCTCAGTCTAATGTTTTAGTGTGTAAGCTGCCCCGGTTGTGCTACACAGAGAGGCAGGATACAAATAAAAAATATTATTATTATTATTATTATTATTATTATTATTATACATACACCATTTGCAGTTATCAAAACTTCCTGTATAATTAACCTGTAGAATCCATTGTCTATTTATTTTCCCACCTTTCTTCCAAGATGGAACCCTACTTCATGGCTACTTTGTACCATAAATTATTTAACTGGATATCTCTTTTGGATAAAGTGTGTTACTAACTTTATATGGCTACTTTGTTATTGTAGAAATAAAGGAGCTTATCAAATGAACTTTAAAACTGGCTCAAGCATCCTGGGCTGCAGCCGGGACACAGGATGGAGGCGGGGATTATCACATGCTAAATTGCCACCTAATTACTGCCTGCCATCAGCCCGGGTCCAAGCCGGGTCCCAGCCGCACACCACCAGAACTTTTTTGAGCTGGAAAGCTTCTGACTTCTAAAAGGTGTGGGCAGGAGCACAGCTGGGACCCGGCTTGGACCCGGGCTGATGGCAGGCGGCAATTAGACAGCGATTTAGCATGTGATAATCCCTGCCTCCATCCCACGTCCCAAACGCTGCCTGAAATGCTTGAAACGGTTTTATCATCTGATAAGCCTCATAGTTGTAATGTATTAAGTGGTGGTGGTCTTTTGTCTGGCTAATGAACCATAACTGCACATTCAAGCTCAAACCACCTCAATATGTGTAGCATACAGTAAGTACAGAGATAATTCATATTGTTGCTGGGAAAACCTATTCTCCCACCCCTCACT
The DNA here is from genome assembly GCF_019175285.1 of Sceloporus undulatus. NCBI lineage: Eukaryota > Metazoa > Chordata > Lepidosauria > Squamata > Phrynosomatidae > Sceloporus > Sceloporus undulatus. Next base: position 56,861,613 of record NC_056526.1, read on the forward strand.
GTTGTGGGTTTTCTAACCTCAGAAGGAATAGAGACCTAAATTCAAATGTTAGTCCCAACTTGAAATCAGTGGAAACTTAGTTTTGTTGTTGCTGTGTGCCTTCAAGTGATTTCTAACTTATGGTGACCCTAAAGCATAGGGTTTTGTTTATTTGTTTGCTTGCTTTTGGCGAAAATGATTCAGAGGAGGTTTGCCATTGCCTTCCTCTAAGGTTGGAAGAGTGTGACTTCCCCAAGACAATCCAGTGGATTTCCATGGCTGAATGGGGATTTGAACCTTGATTTCCAGAATTGAAGTCCAGCTCTCAAACCACTACACCACTCTGGGTCCTAGCCAACACTTATTTGTGTTCCACTGTTGCAACAGATCTGCTCTAGTTGAGATTTAGGCCAGAACTGTCTGACTTGTGTAGCAGATGGTGTCATTGTCCCTGCTAATCAAAAAGTCCCAGTGCCCTGACCCAGTGAATCCTGGCTACATCATTTAATATATTGAATAATGTCTTTCTAACTGCCAACAAATGCCAGGTCCTGTCCTGGCAAAAACCATCTCTGAATATTTCTTGCCTAAGAAAACCCTGTGAAATTCATGGGGTCATCATAAGTCAAGAGGCAACTTGAAGGCACATACACGCACAATGCATGTTGCTAAATGTTTAGAATGCCAGTCATAGGCTGCATGTGCACTGCAGAAATAATACAGTTTGACACAGCTTTAACTGCCATGGCTCAATGTTATGGAATTTTGAGATGTGTAGTGTGTTGTGACACCGGAGCTCCCTGGCGTAGAAGGCTAAATGACTCACACAAAACAACAATTCTCAGAATTACATAACTTTGAGCCATAGCAGATAAAGTGATGTCAAACCAGGTTATTTCCGCAGTGTGGATGCAACCTTGTTGGGTTAGTGGTAGCTTTTGCCATAATTGCAAAACCATCTTGAGAACTTCCTTGTGGTCCAGAATGCTGAATATTTCTGCTTGCACACATCCTGTCTTCAATGCTTATCATAATTATTAAAATTAATTTTAATAATACTTTTATTATTCTTTCCTGCAGATTTTTCCTTACAGGAAGCCAAAAACGTTACTTTGAAAAACTGTCAATTTACTGTGACAAATATGCAGAGCAGATCCCAGTGACTTTTGTACTTGGTAAGCATGTATTCCATAATTATCTGATATGTAATCTGACTTTGCTGGGACCTCACAATCTCTTGGAAAGAGAAGTGGACAGAAAGATAGACTGAGGTCAGAGTCCTAGTTGAAAACAAGGACAGTAGGTTCTGATGTCAGCAGAGCAGTGAATCCATTCCAATTTTAGTGTTAACTTTAAAGTAGCTATCCAAAATGCTGTGTTAAATGCCTCTTTTCATGTTCATATTGAAAACTGGAGTGAAATCAACACCCTGCTGGTATCTAAGCCACACGTCTTTGCAGGTTGAAGGATTCTGTACCTGTTGTACAAAAAGCTATGACTGAAAGCTCTGTTAATAGAGCTCTTGGTCAAAGGTTAGAAAAGTAGCCACAGGGGCCTGGGGATTCTGGGTACTGTAGTTCAAAAATGACCATTTCCTAGCTCTGATCTTTTGTTGTTGTTCTTGTTGTGTGCCGTCAAGTCCTTTCTGACTTATGGCAGCCCTAAGGCAAACCTATCATGGGGGTTTCTTGGCAAATTTCTTCAGAAGGGATTTGCCATTTCCATCCTCGGATGAGAGAGTGTGACTTGGCCAAGGTCACCCAGTGGGTTTACATAGCCAAACCAGGATCCAGAACTGTAGTCCAACACTCAAACCACTATGCCATGCTGGCTCTGCTCTTGGTGTGCTGTAATAATAGCAACAACATAGAGATCCCCACCCCACCGCCACTAAGAAATTAAAGTAGCAAAAGCAAAAACCTTGGGGAAACCTTGGTGTGGATTTTTGTCTGCAGGTGCATGGGCTCTGAGCAAAGTTCTCATACTTAAAAATCGATTCCAGTGCTGAAAATATGCTTGAAGGATACCTTAATTTTGTATATCCATGTGCTCACTTCCCACCTGAAGTAGGAAGTGAAGTGCACTCTCTCCTACCATGCTGGGTGTCACCTCGTGCAAGGGGGCCTGATGGGGGTAGGGGTGGCAGTGGACAAAAGGGCAAGCTGGCCATCCAGGCTTTGCCATGGCATGTGCCCCCTGCTCATCCAACCTTGGGATTTCTATCTAGGAGGAAGCCTGGAGCCAGAGCAGCTGGCAAGGGTGTATGTGCACCTGTCCTGCCCTGAAGAGGGAGGGGATCCAACCAGGCATCACCCCTCTTCTGAGTGTTTACACACCCCACATCCCCACAATGACGGTACTGCCGGTGCACTCCATAAACCCTGCACTTGATGCCACTGGGAAGAAAAAAAATTCCCAAAAAATAACCTTAAAAGCCAGGCAGCCACACCATCCATCCAACCACACTATCCTAACTGCTTGTCACACACATTGTTGGGTGAAGACGTCAGTGCCCTGCTCATCAGTCCTTTGGTTGATGCAGCTGTGTGGCTTTTAAGGAGAATTTTAGGGGATCCAATTGGAAGATGGGTCATGGCTATGTCGTCTTAACTACTTCACCCATACAGCATCTTGGCCTTTGTTTCAGATTCACTACTTCTGGATGTCTTAAAGTACCTGGATACTTGGATACCTTTAAAAACATCTCTGTGATATTGTTCTTATATTTTGTTCTGGATGGAATGGAAATACTGTGAGCCAATCATGCTGACACTGATTCTATGGCTGTAAAGGAAAAAAGCTCAGCATTCTCTAATGGCGCCATAAAAATAAGCACACAGCAATTTTCCATACTCTCAGGTTGGCATTGTAGTGCAGAACTTGGAACACAATACCCTTTTCTCCAATATACAGGCTCAGTGTAGGGGACAGACTGTGCATAGTGATGGCTGCCAACTTGGGTGGCTTTAAAGGTGGATTAGACAAAGGATAAAGCTCTCAGTGGCTACTCATCATAGTAGTTATATGTTACTTTCAGTGTCAGAAGCAGTTTACCAGTTGCTGTGGAATACAACTGGGGAGCGCAGTTGTATTCATATCCTGCTTGTAGCTTTCCCAGAGGTACCTAATTGGGCTGTGGGAATCAGAATGCTAGACTAGATAGACCTTGGGTCTGTTCTAGAAGGATTCTTCTTATATTCTTCTGATTGCCTACATCCTACTGTAATCCCCAGTCATTGAGGACCATAAAGTACTGTGTGCATGGCTAAACTGAATCTTTTCCCCAGAGCAAGGACAGGTTGCCATGAAATCGCACACCAGTCCCAAGACTGAATTTGAACAAATTTCTTGTTAGATCTGTTTGCACACCATGCATTCTGCTCATACATCAAATGTGCATATGGATTTACACTTCACACTAATCCATTTTTCCACCTGAGGAATGCTTTTTTTCTACTTAGAAACTCAATGAGAGGATAACAGCACCTTTTGCACTTTTGGTGCAACACCAGTTTAATGATGCTGCTTTCCGTTTTTGCCTTCCCACGTTCTTCTGATTCTTGAACATTTCTTCTGTCTTGAGATTGGTAGCAGCTGGATAATATTTAACACATTTTAAGTATCCCTTCTCACAAGTGCAGTGTGTTTTTAAAAAAAACAAAAACAGAAGACCGCACTCCAAAGCTGTAACATCACAGTTGTGTAAGCCACTCCAAAGCAATAACTGCATAGGTGCGTCTTCTGAGAGGTGGTCCCAAGGTTCTGGATCTCCTTTCTAGGGATGCTGGAATGGCACCTTCATTGCTGTCTTTCCATCTGCAGTCCAAGACATTTCTTATTGTGTCAGGTTTCTAAAAGCTTTTTTTTATAAAAGAAACAGACATGATCATTTTTAACTGTACTGGTTTTAAAACTGTTTTTTATTATTTTGAATTTTCAGTGTTATTGATAGTTTAACTCCATTTTAATGTACTGTATGTTTAAATTATATTGTATTTATTTTCCTTTTAATGCCAGTTTTGGGGGGAAAGGAGGGGAAGAGGAGGTAGTGGCAATCACAGTTGCAGTGAGAGGATGAGGACAATTGAAGTGTTAACACTGGTTTGTCAATATTTACATGATTCCTCTTTAAACAATCCTGTTCAAGATTTGACTTCACTACAGAACTACAAGTACAGAGTGCTAGACAACATAGACTTGTTTTTGTACATCTAAATGTTAGTAAATTTAAGTAAGCAGAATATTTGAAGATCTAAATATATGTAATATGTTTAGCCAGAAATGAGAATCAGGATTTTTCAAAATCTGCAGGGTTCTATGTTACTTTGGTGGTGAACCGTTGGTGGAACCAATTTGTCAATCTTCCATGGCCAGACAGAATTATGTTATTGATCTCCAGTACCATCCAGGGAAGAGATGAATATGGTCGCTTGCTCAGGAGAACACTAATGCGCTATGTGAATTTAACATCCGTCCTCATCTTTCGTTCGGTGAGCACAGCCGTCTATAAAAGATTTCCAACCATGGACCATGTGGTAGAAGGAGGTATTGTCTGTTTCTATTCTTCTCCATCTCGGCTCCAACCTAAGGGGCAATAATTCCACAATCTTCAGTGTATCCTTAATATATATCAATATGGCAATGAACGTTGTCAGAGAGAAAAGCAGCACTAAGTTCTTAATTCTCAGAGTTATCCCTCACAAAAGAAATATGTACTTAGGGCAGAGGATCACTGACTGCAGGATCACTATCATAGCATAAATGTTACTGAATTTTCTAAGCAGATGTAAAGCCATCATTATAGTTTAACAGGAATCTTTGCAAAATCCCTTGCTGTACCCCACAGAGAATTTCCCCATATGTCCATCCTTGAAGCAAAGGCCTAGTACTGCATGAACCAGTTCTTCTCAGAGTCCTTAGAATCACATTTAGTGGAAAGGAGTATCAAGAAACTAGCAGGGCTGAAGTCCCAGTTGAAATATCTTAGGTAGGAAAGCAGCAAGTGTTGGGTTGCATTTTGATTTGAAAAATGACTTGTAAACAAAGGGTTGTGTGCCTCCCCCCTGTCCTGCTGCAATCAAATTCACAACCTCAAAGAATCTGGATTTTTTAAAGAAAAAAATAGTGTTTAGCCCTTAGTTGTGACTAATTTGTTGCTTTCAGTAAAACTAACATGTCTATGCATAAGTAACTCCCACTGTGTTCAATGGGAGTTACTCCCAGGTAGGTTCATATAGGATAGCACACTTATGTTGTACTGAGTTCTTCTTGACTGAGGTTGTTAATATGCTTGTTGAAGTGCTGGAATACTTTGAATCATGCATGTCTGGCCAGAAACACTCTAATAAAAAGTTGACATCTTTTAAGAACAGGGATCACAGAGAGAGCACCAGCCATCTATTGCTATGCAGTCACCTATCCTGGATGGTATGCATGTTATGTGATTTGCTATGGAATGAATGTGACTAGTGTTGTACTTGGCCTTTCTAGAATTCACATAAGATGGCATTGCAATAGGAAGCTCTTCCCAATCCAGTCTATTCAAAGCTTGTCTTGGCTGTGGCAGAAGGAAGCTGTAACCACAAAATTATCTGGAAGAAATCCTGTTAAGAAAGGCATAAATTAAGGGCCCGAACAGACAGGCCAAAATAAAGATGCTTCGCATCACTTTGGAGGTATGCTGTTTAAATTATGCATGTGCCCTAAGAGGCCAGAAGCCATGCCAAAGCCACACTCCAGTCCTAAGGACTGGAGTACAGCTTTGGTGCAATTTCTGGACTCTTAAGATGTGTGCATCATTTAAACAGCAAAGCTCCAAAGTGACCAAAGCAGCTTTATTTTGGCCTGTCTGTTTGGACCATAAGAAATCTGGAAAAATACAACTGATAAGGAAAAGAAGCAATATTCATCATGTATGTTTCAGTGGTTGAAAATAAATGTTTACAGTTTCACTGGTAAGTACTCGATGTTTTACTTATCAGCTTTAATTCACAGAAGTTTACCAAAGTTTAACTATTTGGAGAGGTGTACAGTATACATTTAATATATGTGTATGCAGCACAATACATAACTTATTTTCACAAATAAGTTGTTGTCCTGACAATATTTAAAACTACTTTTTATCATTACTTATTGCATTGTTTGTGCATTGTACATTGTTTTATTCACTATTTTATGCTTGGCTTTTCATTATTGGCTTTTAAAAATACTAGAGGAGATACGAGAATGGCATAAAAGTATGAAGGAAATCCTATCAAAATGCTTTTAAAAAGTAATTAGAAAAACTTACTTGTTGTATCTTCTTATAAAGAGGAACTGGAGCTCTCATTCCTTATGTTACTTTTGAAATATAACTTCATTGCAAACAAAAGTAACTAATTACATGTAACTACTTTGATTGTAGTTCAGTTTCTTCTAGGCTCTGGTAGACCCAAAACAGAACAAGATGATCTGATCCAGTCATGTTCTTGTAAACTGGAGCTAAGTGAGCACCTGCTTCAGATCATGTACTCTCGGAAGAAATTGGACATCAGAAGCCAGCTGTATTTCTTTATGAACAGGTTTTATGACACCAGAGGAAAAGAGAATATTTGATGATCTTAAGTCTCCACATCTTAAATACTGGGTCCCCTTTATCTGGTTCGGAAATTTGGCAGCAAAAGCACGGCAAGACGGAAGGATCAGAGACAGTATAGACTTACAGACACTGATGAATGTAAGTAAACAAACACAGCAGAAAATAAGAATGTGTTTCTTAAACATGTCTGTTCAATATACACCATATTCAAAAAGTTCTTTTTTCTTCTTTCTTTCTTTCTTTCTTTCTTTCATCTTACAATTTCCCCAAATGTTGTGCTGTGTTTTAGTATTCCTATAACTTCCAAAGCTTGTTGCTAAACCAAATAACACGCTAGACCAAATAACATCTTCCATATTTTCCCAGCCCCATTGCTTCAGATTTTGAATGCCTTATTTTTATTCAATTTGGCCTGTTACAGACTGCCAAAATAAAGCTGCTTCGGGTCTCTTTGGAGGTATGCTATTCAAATGATGCATGCATCCTAAGAATCCAGAAGCTGCATCAAAGCTGCACTCCAGTGCTTAGGAATGGAGTGTGGCTTTGGCGTGACCTCCGGACTCTTAGGACCCATGCATCATTTAAACAGCATACCTCCAAAGAGACCTGAAGCAGCTTTATTTTGGCAGTCTGTAACAGGCCTTTGTTTCCTATTTCAAGGCCAGCTCCAAGCCTTGGAGATGATGGGCAAGTACCCTTTGGTGAACCCTATTCTACACATGCTATGGTTGACTGACATATGGTGATCCCATGAATGCGAGACTTCCATGAGTCCTAGTCATCAACAGCTGTCTTGGATCCTGTATAAGGAGAAAGTCAGGATATAAATTAAATAATTATCTCTGTTGTTCTGAGGCTGCTAATCAGCTATTGCAACAGTTGATTTGTGATGTGCCTTAGATGCTGTACAAGGATAAAGGAAAGATAAAAATTAATAAATTAACAAATAGCAGTCAGAAAATCCATCACATCCCTACCTGCCAAGCCCCACTGTACCCTATAATTGTAAAATATTGCCATTCTTTTCTGTGACATATTTTCTTTGTTTTTGCATTTCCTATTTAGGAGATGAATCGGTATCGATCTTGGTGTAGCCTGCTCTTTGGTTATGACTGGGTTGGAATTCCATTAGTGTACACACAGGTACTATACCATCTCTAAAGTATGAGATGCATTTGGGGGAAGGGAATCGTGGGAGCTGAAATTTTTAAATTTTAATGCATAATCAGACATTGAAAAGTTTGCACCTCCCTCTATTGTAGTGTTTTATAAATATTATAAATGTGATTTCTTCAACAAGATTATCTCCAGGTATATTGGTATGATGCTCCCTAAATAAATGCTCATGTTGCTGGGACTGTAAGAATTGTAGCTCAGCATATCTGGAAGGCAATAGGTTGACAAAGCATTGGGGAAGATTTGGACAATAACTCATCTGAGGTCAAATTGTAGCCATACACCTTTGGGGCAGGCTGCTATCTACCATAATACATTTGTATCAGTCATTATCAGATATGTTTGTATTGAAAAGGCCATCAGTATTTAGGAAATTCCTTTGTACCTCTAGGAAACATTAAGAATATAATAGCCAAGATCCTACATGTGCTTACGTAATGTAAATCTATACTCGTAGTTACACAGTGGTTCCATTGTACCACTTTTCTGCTAAATACCAGAAGTGTCTATCTAATTGTTTATTTGCCTAAATGCCTGCTTGTTGTCCCTTTTCATAATGAGAAATGCACAGTGGCTGTTTGGGCAATCACAGTGAATAAAGTGAAGTCACTGAGGAATCATTATACATCATCCAAGAAAACACAATTGCATGACTGGAATCCTGTTGGTTAGTCCCAAACAGAGTAAAACTCTATTTTACTCCCTCCCCGACTTTGGCGACATCTGAGCATCTAGCATCACATCATGCAGAAATAAGGCAAAAATTAACCAGCAGAATAGGAAAACAATTGAGCAGTTCTTTAAAGGGACTGCTAGCAGGAAATTTGAATCACTAGATTTAGAGCCAGCAACTTCACACACACCAAACGCGAGCACAAGTGGAGAAAGATGGCGGTTTGCCACCAAGCTAGACCTGTGGGATGGCATGGGATGGGCATGTTTCACCCCTCTGCCCACCCTCTGCCCATTACCCCTCCCTCCTGGATCCCTATTAAAGCCCAGTGCTTTTGAAAAGACACAGAAAATGCCTCAGTATTGAAAGCACCAGGTTAAGGTGGATTTGTGCTGCCCCCCCCCCCCAGAATTTGGGTCAAGAAAAACCAGCAGAAGTGTGAACAGCCCCCTTTTAAACTGGTTTGCAAACCAGTATATAACGTAGTGTGAACAAGGGCTAAGATGCCACAGCCATGTTATTGTAGAAAATGCAAACATACCAATTTGCAGACAGTCATTTTTACACAGGTCTTCAAAAGTACCATGATGCTGCTATAGCCCCAGCATCTTGTCCTCTGCACACCATAGCCCTATCTCCCTACCCTATACCCTTTTTGGGATACCTTTCAGTCTTTTTTTTTTTTAATCAATTGTGTAGTCACAGCAATTGATTAAGAAAAGAAAAGAAAAGCAGCCTGCTTGGCAAAAGTGAGGGAGAGGAGCATAATCACTCCCACTCACACCATGTAGCTGCTTGCATATCAGAACTGCAGCAGGAAGAACATACCACAGATGAATCAATAGTGGGAAATGGCTACAGAACATACATAGTAAGGCATGGCTACAGACACTACTATCCTGATGTAATACTACTTTGGTGGCCTTGTGTAATAAAGGCCAGAGACCTCCAGAAAACCCCTAAATCCCTGTAGATGTCTGTTGCTATGCACCCAGCTATGAGAAGATAGTTGGATGCTTGTCTGCTGCTCCCCTCACTTTCCACCAACAAGGAAATGGCCAGGTTCAGGAGGTTGCAGCTGAGAAAAGGTGGGTTGCAGGGGATTGGACAGCAGGCTATTGTAGCTACTTCTTGTAGCTGCATCTCCAAATGCAAGATTGTGACCCACATGTATATGACATCAACATGATTCCAGTCACAGTCTTTTGGATACAGGTGTACTTGCTTGTTATATATTAATTATTGTATTATTAGGATACCATTAATGTATAATAAGAGCAGTACTCAACCTTTGGCTTTCCATATATTTTGGACCTCATATCCCAGAATCCATGGGCATGCTAACTTGGATTTCTGGGGCTGACATCCTAAACATTTGGAAGGCCAAAAGTGGAGAGTGACTGAAATATAATATTAGAAGAGTACTACTATTGTATTAATAATACCAACATTATAGTGTTGTAAAGATTACAAGATAAAATAACAGTATCAATACTATTCATCTTAATGGGATTTTAACTCATTTTAGGTTGTCACTCTTGCTGTCTATACTTTCTTCTTCACATGCCTGATCGGACGTCAGTTTCTGGACCCTGAGCAAGGCTATCAAGGTCATGATTTGGATCTTTACATTCCTATCTTCACATTGTTACAGTTTTTCTTCTATGCAGGATGGCTAAAGGTAAACTGCCTTGTGGTTTTAAATGGGTTTGGAATGCCCTTGAAATTTTATTCAGATTTGGTGACTGGGCTCTTCCCAAGTCAATGGAAGTAAAGGGGTTCTTTATTCAAAGTTATGTTACATTTGTTGTGAAGTTGCACAAACAATTAGTCTACTCCAAATATCTCATTATGCAGTTTTGAAAAAAGAGTTGGCAGTTAATCAGTAGCACTTCTGTATCAAACGTACAACTTGTTTTAGGAGATAAACCTTAGATGGTGCAAAGGGGCACTATAGTACTTCTGCATTGACCATGTTTCTTACACCTTCACACTGATGAAAATGTGCATACCAAAAGATTTGGCATTTGCAATTACAATGTTAGCAGTATTTTGGGGTCTCGCTGCTTGCAAGTTCTAGAGCCTCTGTACAATGTCCTTTCTGTTATCAGGAAAGTAAATGTGTTCAACAACTTATAGCCTAACTTTGCAAACAGCCATCTATCAACAAAGCCCTTTTCCCCAGTTCTATATATAGCTTATTACCATTACTGCAAATATTACTTTGCTGCTTATATTCCAACTGTCTGTATGTGTAAAGGAACCTGTAAGCTTTGAACTTCACATAACATTTCATCAGGTAGACTGGAAAAGGAATGTGTATGTTCTATTATGTGCCTTTCCAGCCTATGCTTGAACCACTTCACATGTTACAGTGCTCTTGTAGTCACTGAAAATATTAACAAAGATGATAACATTGGTAAAACTAGCATTTATTTTATTTATTTAAAATATTTCTAGGCCCCTGTTTCTAAAGTCATAAAAGCACAGGATTCAGCACCACCATAATCAAATAATAGATATACAACATGGTGAAAAAAAGAAATAAAGCAAAGAACAACTTATGGAAGTATACATAATTTGTTTAATCAGGACTGAATTAAACACTTTCCCCCCTCATCCCACCTCACACTGGTCAGGGGAAGTCCCAAGATAGTTTACTCCTGAGGCAAAGCAGAAAAGGAAGGGTCCTCTCACCCATGTCATGATGCACCGTACCCAAAACCAGCCATGATATTTTGACACATAACAAACACCTCCCCCCCTTCCAATCAATAAAAACACAAAGAGAAAAAGAGAAATTATTAACAGTATTCTGCCTTTTTAATAGCAAGTAAAATATGATACCTGAGGCAGCTACATGTTCTGCATAATGTCACAGTGACACAGGCTGTTCTATCTGCCTGACTGTTTCTCCCAGTGCACAGCAATGGCTGAAGAGCTGCCAAGTGCAGCTCTGTTTCCCCTTCCACAGATTGGCTGTGGGGATGCCCCTGGGCTTCTCTCAGCTGCTCTTGAGCACATAAGAAAGAAGGAGTAGCCTTCACCCACAACATAAGTGTACTCCTATCTCCTTTCATGCTCAGGAGGGCCAGAACAAGTCTGGGTGCACTTTCATTGCCAAGCAGTAGCCAGGTGGGAAATGGTGTTATGACCACCAGAATGAAGTACTTGGATATCTTTTCCCTCAAAGTCTGAAAAAAATACATATACAGGCATAATACACAGTCATACTGTGCATGTCATCAACCAGATGCTAGCCCAGTTGTGTAAAGATACTGTGCAACTAGAGGCCGCCAGGAATGGGTGGCATTGATGAGGAGTTATTTTTTTATATAATTTGTATTTCTTAAGAAAAGGACCACATTCCAGAATGTCAAGGGGTTTTGTGATGTTGCCATAACCATTTTGTTCACACTCATGGCCAAACAAATCCATCTGACACCTAACAAATGTTAAAGGAAATTACTTAATACTACAAGCAAATCATGGCTTCCCCTCTGCTATCGCACAAATTACAAATGAAAGTTACACAATCCACTAAATGCTTTCTAATGAATATTGATTTACAACTGATGAATTTACAGATTCCCATTAAACTCTGTAATCCACTATAAATACTGTATTGATACTCGTATATAAGTGCCTTACTGATTCTTTACTTTCTGATGCATCTGAATTGTTAATTAAAAGGGGAAATAATTTAAGACTGCGGATATGTAGTCTCAGCCCTGGTTAGTACTTGGATGGGAAACTGCCAGGGAATACCTAGGTTCTGTAGGCTATATTTCAGAGGAAGGAACTGGCAAACCAACTCTGAGTGTTCCTTGCCTAAGAAAAACCTATGAAATTCATGGGGTCGCCAAAAGTTGACATCTGATTTGAAGGTGCGTGCATGCACACACACACACAACCCCAAAATTGTATCATGTGACATAGGAAGAAGTAGTTATGCCCCGTAAGGTTCTTCATGATGCTCAAAGATGACATAGATGGAGGAGTCTATTGATATCAGTTCCAAAATATATGCAAATCAATTGTCAGAAGACTTTACAAGATTGAATGGATGTGAATCAGGTGTGAACTAAATTACTAATGACCAATATGGGTAATTGTGGTGGGGGGCATCAGTAGATGCTAGAACAGGAGAGACTTATAATCAGGAGAATCTATCCCAAGTGCCCATATAACTCAAAACAGTGATCCAGAGAACTGTCACAAATACATAGGAGTGACATATGGGAGAAGTCAGGACTTTCTGTTTGTATTGCAGTGGTTGTCACTAGTTAAAGATAAGGTGCTGTCTAAAAGTTACACCTCTCCATTTCTATGAAAAAGCAAACTCCTCCATAGCGCACTAGCTAAACATTCAAACATTCTTCAAGGCAGGTCCATATACAGTGGGCCCATGGTATCCACTGGTGTTTGGTTCCAGGACCCCCCCCCCCCAATCAATACCAAAATCCATGGATATTCAAGATCCATTAAATACAGTGGAGAGTAAAATGATGTTTGGGGATTTTTGAAATTTATATGTTTTTTGAATATTTTCAAGACATGGATGCTTGAATCTATGGATATGGAAGGCCAACTGTATAACTAATTGCTGTAGTCCACCCTTAAAATTATAAAGGTAGGCTATGCATCAGGCCTATGAAAATACAAAATAACCTTTTCAAAGCCATCATGTAGCTATTAAATGTGTCCATGATGCTGACAAGGATTCTAGCACCCATCTGCCTGTGGCAGGGGTCCTACTCACTACAGTTGATAGCATATGCATTGTAAGCAGCATGAAATATACAGTGTGGGATTATGATTAGAGCCAGAAGGCTGAGAAGAGAATCCTGTTGTTCCATATTGGCTGTTTCCAACACAGAATATAAAATTGATATCTATCTATATCTATATCTATATCTATATATCTATCTATATATAGATATAGATATATAATTTTTAATGCCACAGACCAAACCAAGTTCACCATTTCTTCTTGTTGTTGTTGTTGTTGTGTGTCTTCAAATCACTTTAGGCTTATGACAACTCTAAGGTGAAACAATAATAATAATAATAATAATAATAATAATAATAATAATAATAGTAGTAGTAATTTTTATTTATATGTCCCACCTCTTCCAAGGATTGAAGCGGGAATACATAATTAAAATAATACAATGCAACTGAACTGTCAATAAAATACTAATACTGTAGTATTAGTATTTATACATCCCTATTAGTTCTTTAAAATCTCCAAACATCAATTCATATACCATCATACTTAGAGAGGGGGGGGGGTCTTAATCATCATCTCTATACCAAATCCGATGGGAAAGCTCACAGAAGAGATCCATCTTTAGTGCCTTCATGGCATTTTCTTGGTGAGATTTGTTCAGAGGGGGTTTGCCTTTCCTGATGCTGCGAGAGTGTGACTTGCCCAAGGACACATAGTGGGTTTCCATGGCTGAGTGGAAATTCAAACCCTTTTCTCCAGAGTTCAGTGCTCAAACCACTATACCATATTGACTCTCAAGTTCACCATTAGCACTTCCTAAATTCACTAAAAATTAAAATTAAAGAGGAGTTCTTCAGATCTCCCTGTTAAAAATCTCTCAGCAGCATGTGCCAGTGATACTTGCAACTACTGGGTAAAATGATCACAAAACAGACCTCATCATAATTAAATCAGAGGTATACAGTCACCAAAAGAGTTGGAATAAGTCAGTTTCTTGGATTACAAGTCTCAGAAACCTCCAGCCATGATGAATAGTGGCTATGATTTGCTAGATATTCTGACAGTTGTAATCCCAAAAAGTAATTTACCCAAAATCCAGAAAACCTAAACTGAATGTTCTTCACACACACACACACACACACACACACACACATCAGTGCAGTTAAAATATTCAGAGAGAGAGAGAGAGAGAGAGAGAGAGAGAGAGAGAGAGAGAGATTTTAGTCTGTTGTGGCATAAAAAGTAGTATCTTTGAGACTGACTGGATGCATCTGATGAAGTGACGTGTGTCCACAAAAGCATTTGCTAGAAATGTCTTCTTCCCAAAGGTGCTGCTGGATTCCTTTAGGTCTTTTCATACAGTTAAAATAGCTGTTATAGAGCTGTCATCTTGGTACAACTGCATGAAAAGGGAAGAAAGTTTGATTCCTTTCTCTTGCTGCATAGAGGAACTTAAATTATTAAAGTATATCTTTTTCTCCATAAGCAAAGTGGCTGTTGAAGCAGGTTCTTTCCTGTTGTTGCTCAGCTGCCAGTCATATGGGTTATACATAGGACAATGGTCAACTCACATGAGACTCTTTTAATCTGAGTCTCTGTTGTCCTGGATTAGTTTATAATCCATTTAGATGTCACATCCAGGAGTCCCCAAAATAGCACTTAATTGTCTTGTGTTGCATTCCTTTCCAGACCACATGAGATCACATGCCATGTGCTCCTGGCAGGATCAGCCTTTCTTCCTGCCAGTGCAATGTTTCCTCTATAGTCACTCTTGTAGATATTCTTCATTCATTGACAGTTTTTCCCTGCTCTGTGCTCGCTTGCTCAGAAATATCTGTCTCACTGTCTGGTGCAACTGGTGTCCTATTTTTGTGGTGTCAAGACTTACATAATACTCCATGAAGTCACAAATTCATCTTTAAACCAGTTTCTTGCTGGGTTTGACTAGTCCAGATCTGTTTTTAAACTCTGTTACCAATGAGGTAGCCTCGAGCAGTTACTGCTTCTCAAGTTAAAATTAGATGTGATGGGGAATATGTATTATGTATAATTAACCTGTTTTCCTCCCGCAATGGGATTTCCGCCAAAATATATATCTCAGCCATCAGATTTGCAAATTAAACCATGTTTACCTTCTAATGATCATCCATAAAACGAAGCACACAAAATGCAAGATATATAGGTGAGAAAAATCATAGGCTACAGCGAACAGATGTCTTTCACTACTTGCAGAGCACCACTAGAGGAAAAAGAACTTCACAATAAAAAATCTCACAATAAACATAGCATCTAGTTTGACTCTAAGCCTAATATCACTGTGTAGGTGCTTCCAAAGAAAAGCTTCTATTGCTACAAGTCAGAAGTTATTCCATCTTTGCCTCTTTAATTGATTTTTTTTCCTTGTAAGATGGAAGGAGCAGTGGAAGAACAGAGAAAATTATAATCAGAAGATGGCATTCCCTGTAAATTCAGTGAATGAGACAGGGCAATTGCACAATAACAGCTTCATGTAGAAGCACTCTTATATTATGGATATAGAAGACATTTTTCATTCTTTAACAACATGCACAGGGTGTTGATTGCATGAGGAGGGATAGTTTAACCCTCCTTCATCCAGCTGTGATTCTGAATACTGCTGTCCCTATGCTGTACAAGCTTGGCAAACACTTGGAAGTAATTAGTTTAAAGTAACATAACAAAGGTATATTTCATAAGTAATGCAACAAGTGGGAACAAACTTATCCTTAATACCTGGAGTGACAAATAATGTTTTCTGGTCATTCTAGTTTAAACATTACTTTTCAAGGGCGTTCTTAGGATATTTTTCATTTATTTTTTTCCTCAAGTTTTATACCAATTTCTTATATAATTATATCATTCTACTACTGTTGTTGTTTCAAAAAAGTAACGATGGGCACAATAAGTTGCCAAGCAAACACTATCCTGCAAAGGGAATGGCAACAAAAATAGTATGTGTTCTTTTTAATGAACTACATTATTTGGTTTAAAATATATTTCCAAGCACTTTCCTTAGATTATCACACGGTTAACTGGTGGGAACTTTCCTCACTATTGCAGTGTGTGTGTGTGTGTCTGTGTGTGTGTGTAGTGCGGTGATTTTCAGGATATCAGTTGGAAAAAGAAGGATTAAACCTCCCCAACTTCAGGACTGATGGGTTCCCAATGCTTATTGGGAAGCGTGAAGAGTACACATCATCATTTAGCAAAAGCCTTATCTTTTCCAGACACCATTAGCATTAGTACAAATCTGCAGTTTCAATATCTTTCTATATCATTCCATTAGGTGGTATCAAGATCTTTGTATTATTTCCTCACTAGGCAGTATCAAGATCTTTATCTCCCTGGTAGCAAGCAGTAATAACTATTTATTTACAGTACAATGCCCAATTCTAACTGCAGGTTGCTGAGCAGCTTATCAACCCGTTTGGGGAAGATGATGATGACTTTGAAACAAATTGGTGCATTGATAGGAATCTGCAGGTAAGGCTAATAAATAAGCTTCCAATTATTTCTTTTGTAATGCAGTTTTGCAATACAGGGATGTTCCATTCCCTTTCCACTTCTCAGAGATTAACAGAAAAATTTCATAGATGCCTCCAGAGTATCCAACACCCTGCTGAAAGCCATCTGGCAGGATCATTATTCACCATTCTGCCAACCTCTTTTCCTCCCTTTCCAAACAAAGACCAACTCCAGGGCTAGTCTACACTTTGACCCAAGTTGGGCCATGACCAAGGACTGAGAAAGGCTCAGAGTTTGCAGAGTCAGAGCTTCCTCTTCTTTATCTTCATCACACACCCACATCTTCCCCTTTAGCTCACTACTGATGTCAGTTTCTCTGGGATCTAAACCTTCTCTGAGAAGATCCTTTCCATTATATGTACAGTAATAAGGATTCTTGTATTAATATATATTAATATATGTAGCGTGTCATGAAGCCATTGTCTTTAATACCTCTGCTAATGGATTGGAATTTGTGAGACTTTCCTCTTTCCAGCGAGGCTGGGCACCATATGAAGCAGATCCATCTCTGAAGAAGCCAGCCACAGATTCTGGCGAAACATCAGGAAGAAACTCTTCTAGAACATGGCCACATAGCCCAAAAAACCCACAAAAAACATGACAAATAGCTGGGAAGCTATCTGTTCAAAGTATTAGAACTAGTGTCCATTATTAGAAACTGGACAATGGACATGTTACCCTGGCAATATCCAAGTGTCAAGATAAAGGTATTATTGCTAGATCTGCCAAGTCAGGAGCGTTTCAGGACCTGAGATTTTAGGGCCAGACCATGAGCCCTTGGTAATTCCATTCACTATTATACACAAGCAACAGTCACAGTTGCTCAGACTATGCCATTCAAATAAAAAAAACTGAAAAGTTTAACAAATGAGGAAATGTTACTCTAACTGGAGTAATATTCAAGCTCTGCTTTGAATGGCAAAAAACAAACTTTAACAACGAGCAGCAAGCTTACACTTAAATCATCATCAAGGATACAGCACAGTGTTTTTTATGTATATACAGTTGCTCAATTGTTGATCATTGAGGCTCAATATTGTCAATACAAATGTATATGTTTTGTGAATGAGACACGTCCCTGTTGAAGTTATTCCAATCAATTATATATAGTATTTGTTGTTTCCCTCTTTCTTTGATGAAAAAACAAACTTTGCCTAGCTGTATTTTTGCTAGTTGCAATCTGCAATTCTAGTTGTGTGATCAGTGAGCTTGGAGAAGTTACTTTTTTGACTACCACTCCCAGTATCCATCGGCTGTGAGATTCTGAGAGTGGTAGTCCAAAATGTGGCAGTGTATTATCTGCCCCCTTGGGTGGAACATCGTAGTATCAGGTGCTCAGCCACCCCCCCCCCCCCCACCCCCCTTTATCCTAGCCTACATTGGCAAAAGCAGTGGGCGTTTCATCATAAAGCTTGTCTTATCTGACTGTAGACTGGTCCTGTTCTAAAGATCCTAAATGTATATCTTGGGTATACCCCTTGAACAGCAGGTACAAACTACTTCTGAAATTCCCAGATGTTTAAAATAAGATGCAAGCAATTGCAGCAAATTATATATTCATAAAATATGCCAGTTTAATTGTGCAGTTCTTTGGATTATGGTTTAAGAGTATTATGCTTCAGACAGCATTATAAGTGTTTTAATTCATGATCATTATCCCAGGTCTCACTTCTGGCTGTTGATGAAATGCACATGAATTTACCACGAATGAAAAAAGATATTTACTGGGATGATTCGTCAGCTCGCCCACCATATACATTAGCAGCAGCAGATTCCTGCATTCCGTCTTTCCTTGGATCAACCATTGAAATGGGGTATGTAGCTCTACAGTACCTTATCGTAGTTTTCTATTGTCAAAACAGTTCCTCAGTGGTTGCCCATTAACAGTTACTACTTGAACTAGGATTAAAGTTTTAAGTGTCACTGATTCTGGAGAGGATATAGCAAGTGACAATGAAGCGATCAGACTGCTTGATCAGACACAATGTCTCTCTGATCTAGCATGCTGTTTCCCATAGTGTCCAGTTAGATGTCCCATATAAGAAGCTACCATACAAAATTATAAGCAATACATTAGGTTCAAAACACACTGCAGAAATAATCCAGTTTGAGATAGCTTTAACTGCCCTCGCTCATTGCTAGGAAATTTTGGGAACTGTAGTTTGTGAGACATTTAGCCTTCTCTGTCACAGAGTTCTGGTGCCAAAATAAACTGCAGTTCCCAGGATTCCCTAGCATTGAGTCAGGGCAGTTAAAGCTATCTCAAACTGGATTATTTCTGTAGTGTGTTTTAGTTCAACAGCATCCCTTTCCTCATGTTTCCTGGCAACTAGTATTAAGGGTATGGATGTAAATCTTTGCATACTTCATTCTCCCGCATAAAAATGAATAATTTCAAATGTTTTCTTCTTGCTGGGCAGTTTTTGCTCATATTTTCACATTTGGGACATTTTTTGCCAAAAAAAATATTGGACCAAAAAGGGGGTATATATTTTATTTACACTGATTTTTGCCCCTTATTTTACCCCCAAATGGGTAAGTGTTGTGGTAAATCACATTTTCAGGCAGTTTTTCCACCTAAAAAAATAATTTTGGTCAGAGGAGTCAGGGATTTTGGAGTTGTCCTTGAAGTCACTAACAAGGTGTTGGAGCAGCACATTTTCCCCACCTGGCTGGAGATGACATGAAGTCAGAGAGTTGGTGAATTTTGTTTTCATTCAGAATGTGATACAGAGCCAGCCAAACAATTTAAGGAGGAAGTTATATGGAAAAAGACAAGTACTTAGAAAGAGTATTTGAACAGAGAGGAGAGGGGAAGTAGTAGAGAGGGCTACAGTACTATTGTTAACATTCCTGAGATTAATAAAAAAGGGGGGCAGGAAAATGTGAGAAGACTTTGAGGTGTTGCTGGTGAGTAAAAATGTGGGGAGCAGGGAGGTCCCAAGGACATGTTTTTGGCATATAGGGATGGATCCAAGCAGTGCTTGTTAAACAGAATTATAATTATAATTCTGTTTAGAATTACATTGGCACTCCTGTGGATTGCCCTGCCCAATATCAACCAATGACATTGTGTGCCCACAGGTGCGCACACATCACCATCCATTGACTAATATGGGCTTGAGCTTCCATTTTGCTTACCATCCATGGAGGGGGAGCAGAATCAACCCCCCCCACTATAATTATAAACCTTCCAGAAAGATCCTATCTTCTTTTTTTCTGCAAAAGTTATTTTGGGCTGTGAGGGTTTCTCCCCCCCCCCAAACCCCCCTCTTGACCATGGCTGGTGCCATTTTTGGACTACATAACAATACACACAAGTAGAATACACACTAGTTTACCATTGGTATATATAAGTGTTTCCATGTTTTCTCTTGCAGCCTGTCAGACAGCCAGTTCCTGTATGGAGAAAACTGGCACCGGGATTGTGACAAACCCAGAAGGCAGCATTCAGTGTTGAGAAAAGTGAAGCGATTTCTGAGTGTCCGTGAAGAGTCCCCAGTCCCAACCAAGAGCTACCAAAGACAGTCCAGTGAAAATTCAGTTTTTTTCCCATCTCATGAAATGCACCACATTGGCAATCTGTTAGAAATGCACTCTAGAGGGAGACATTTTGCCTCCAATGAAAGAAACAACCATGAAGCACCTGATAAGAGTATGAAGGGACCCAGCAGTATCGATCTAGGGATTATAAGAGAAACCAGCAAGAATGATACTTTAGAGACAGGTTGCCAGTCCACTGTGCATGACAGCATAACCAAAATGGATCCTGTGGCCTCCAAAAAGATTGCTGTTGAATCTGAGGACAAAGAAGCCAGAACAGATTTGGAAACAAACAGCACTACTCTCATCCAGACAGAAAAAGATTTTGGCACTCAACGTGCATCAGAGAGTGACTCTGAGATACTCACGCTGACTCCCAATGAACCACAGAACTGTTCTGCACATCCACTGACATTTCCTACAAAGGCAGAGCCACCACACATGGAATCCAGGCTACAGGACTCATCCACGAAGAACCAAGGGGGAAAGGACCCATATTCACCTCGAAGTACATCTGAAAGTTCTACAGACAGTCAGTTATGGAGATTCCCAAATGTTCCTACTCAGCATGCAGGGCCCACCACAGAAACAGCTCCTCTTCTTCCAGAATCTTCTAAAACATCTTCTGGGAAAAGTAACCTGAGCATCCCAAGCACACCTACCTCTGCTTCTGCTTCTCTAAATACATTTGACATAAGCTATTTATTGGAACAGGTAGATGCTAAAGAAACTGATATCCTTCATATAGTTGAGATCAGCAATGGGAAAAATAAATGAGAGATGAAAGAGCACCAGCATCCTTTGCTCTTGACTCCTACAGCCAACAGAATATTTATTTTAGTTTATTTAGTTTTAACTTTTCACCTCAGGACAAAGGTGTGCAAGCTACACTAGGGCTGCATCCACACTGCAGAAATAAAACAGTTTGACACCAGTTTAACTACCATGGCTCCATGGTATGGAATTAAAGGATTTGTAGTTTTGTGAGGTATTTAGTCTTCTCCGTCAGAGAGCTCTGGTGCCACAACAAACTACATATCCCAGGATTCTGTAGGATGGCACCATGACAGTTGAAGTAGTGTCAAACTGTATTAATTCTGCAATGTGGCAGCAGTCTAGGACCTTGCCGACCAAATGTTCTGAATGCCTTTATTTTGGTAAAACAGTTCAGAAATGTTTAAACCTACCTTGACAGAATTTTTCTGAGCAGGTGTCAGTCCAAGTTGAACCAGTAAACATATGATGCAGATAGGGAGAAGAATGTGTGTTAGGCTGACCACATTCAAGAAACTGGGGCTGGCATCATGTTGGTTGGACCCAACTAGAATAGATCCACTCACTCAAGTGCTGAATGGTGAGTCTACACATAGGTAAATCCACTGACGCAATGGGTCTTCTCTAGCTAGGACTAACAACAGAATTTAGCCCTGACGGTCTGTTAACAATTATTTTAATCCCCATTGTGACATTGTGATTGAAGCAGGCACACTTATGAAACTTCTTTCTCCTGGTTCTCCATCCAGCCCATGGCCCCCTTTTCCGCTCCATCACCCCCTGGAATACACCAATCAATCTTAATTTAAAAACCCACCAGTGCCAATGAAAGGTTTTTTTTTAATAAGCCTAACTGAAGCAAAAATCATCTCTTCTTACTGGTAACTGGGATTGAAATAAACTTCACACTGGCTGGCAAGCAACAGAAAGCAAACTTGAAAAAAGTTAAAAAGGACAGTCCCAAAGATCATTTCCTTGAATAAGTTTAATCCACTTGCACATTTGGATCCAGAACTGGTTCTAAAAACATAAGATGAGAAAATCAAATTTTATAGTATCATTTGGAGTCATGATGGCTCTGAGCATACAACACCTTTGCAAAATACATTTTTGAGTGGTGCAGTATTCAGAATTAGGGGTGATGCAATCCTGTGTAGGTTTCTTCAAAAATAAATCTGAGAATTATTCTTCTGTATGTGGGCATTGAATTAAAGTCATGAGTGCCCCACCCATCTGCAAGGCACCACAAAGAGTTGTTCTAATTTAGACACACCAGGAGTCCCACCTAATTATTATGCATATCTTGTCATTCTGTTTCTAAAACCAGGTTTGGCCCACTACTGAAGGAAGCTCCCTTCACATGTTTGCCAGAAAATTTAGGTACCATACAGAACATTGAGTGAGCCAGCATGGTATAGGAGTTTGAACACTGGACTACGACTTTGGAGATCAGGGTTTGATTGTGGAAATCCATTGAATGGCCTTGGGCGAATCATACTCTCTCAGTCCCAGAAAACCGTAGGATCACCATAAGTTGGAAACAACTTGAAGACACACAACAACAACCAACATTGGTTTCCATAAGCATTGTCTTACTTCTAAAGTGTATGTAGTGTCTGAAAGAGTGTGTCACGCCTGACAGAAAGCAAGCAAGACAGGTAGAGAAGAGCTAGGCAAATCCTGGTTAAGTGTCCACTTCCACTTCCACTACCAGACCTAACACAACCTTCGATTCATAGAGAAAAATCCCATCAAGAGACTAACATATCAACTCAGTAGATCCATTGACTTCAGTGGCAATTATTCCCACCAAGGGGTGGAAAATGTGGTTTTCAGAGGTTTCTAGACTATATCTTCCACCACCCCTTACCACTGACTATGGTGGTTGGGGCTGATGGGAGCTGCAGTCCAGCAGCAAATGAAGAACATCCTTACCTTTGGAATGTAGGACTATAATTATGGCTGTTGTCCTTTACACATATACTTTCCAGTAGACATTCATAAGATTAGACCACCTGGCTTAACTCTTTCATTGAGGGGTTTTATGGTGATGGTCCTTGCTGAACACTCATTTAATTGACTGAATAAAAAATGTATACTTAATGTATAAAGGCACTCCAGTGGGAATTTGTTACAAAAGCTGACCTTCCAGTGAGAATCCACTACAGGAGTTCTTCACTTTCTTCCCTCTCAACCCATCTAGAATTACTTTCATGAACTGCATACAGGACAGGATTATTAACGTTATGCCAGTTTCTATCAATGAGCTTTTACACCCTCTGAAACTTCTTTGTTGTATGAGCAGCAGGTTTTGCAAACCCAACTCTATCATTCCCACGATCAAAGATACAATAAAATGTAGACATAAATACATCTCCCAGAATCCACAGAGGCTTGCTGCGGCTGCCGAGGTCCATAGCCTGAAAACCACTCAGACACAAATCATCTTCTCTGCTAGATTCCTGTCACAGAAAGAAAGGGGGGAAAAACACATTTCATTGAGTGATGTATTTCCATGAGTGCTGGGTCTAATAGAAATGTACGTTGTGTGAGCAATTTGGCCTCTGTCAAACAAATATGCCTGACCCTTTCAAAAAGATTTTCATATACTTTTTTCTAAAAGGTATGGAACTTCTCCCAAGGAGGCCAGTGGTATGGAAATGTGATAATGACCGATCACCTACTTCAAGCTAGAATTCAATTCTATGTCCTTTCCCCACCGCAGCAGCCTTAGCTGCTGCTGTTTACAGGTGAGGAGGTGAAGGAGGAAGGATGCAATTCGGACAAGAAAAAAGCAACTGACCTCTGCACAGAAGAGGAAAGAAATAAGGGGGCATTCACATAGGGAATGCACCCCTCCTCCTTTTCCTTCCCTTCAGAGCTCAGCCCTACTGCCTCTACCATCATCTGGTGTGCTCCTCCCATTTAACCTCCCCTCTGCTGGTAAACAGCAGGGGCTTGTGACCTATCCAAAACCTCAAAGAAAAGTTTTTTTGTGGAGCCCAAAGTCCCAGAAAGAACCCCCTGTGCCCTAGCCAAAAAGATGCACATATATATGTGTACTTTGCTAACAGAATGTCACCCAATGTGTTCTCTCTGCTATAAGGACTGTATCCCCCACCCCCCCCCCAGTTCAGCTGTACTTGGTTCATTTGATGGGTTAGAACAGCAATAGGGTTGCACATACAAATGCACATCAGAACCCATAGGAAATCTGAAGTCACACTGCATGGATATGCATCTCAATGTGGATGCTATCCATCCAAGTGCCTTAGTTCCAATGGGGTCTTGTAAGGTAGTAGATATGGTTTCGAATGAAGTCAACAGCCTTTCAGTCTCTTGCAGATAATTCAGCTCCTCATTAAGCCATTTCACCTTGAGCATGACCTCCAACAATGTCTCCTGCCTCTGGATCCTTGATCCTCTTCTCTCTCATTCCATGCCTGACATCCTGGCCATCTGTCATCACATCTGTGCTTCCTTCTAGTCCTTGACTACCTGTGCCCATGTTCAAAGCTAGGGCAAAGCTGGCAAATTTGCATTTAGAAAATCCTCTAAATGTATTTTTTCATCCATATCATTCTACAGTTAGCCATTCATAATCATGTCAGTTGAAAAGAATAAGGGTGGAATTGTTGCTGAAAAGGGCTGGTGGGCAATGAAACTATCAATGCTGAGCAAGAAGACAGGGAACACTACATAGTTGCTGGGAGAACTGAAACATGTTCTGTCTTTTTTCACCTTCTACAAAAGGGAAAATGGAAAGGCATCATTTGTCTTGGCTAACATCATGGGTACAAATCTGAGTGACTGTAATGCTCTGATTTCATTGTGTTTGCTATAGTATCCCCATGTTGCTGAGATCACTTAGCAAAGAACAAAAGGGGAGCATGAAGAAGAAGCATATTAGGACTGCAACCGGTAGCGGGATTAGGGGAGGTTCTTGGGGGCTTTTCATACCCATGAAAAACATTTTCTGTATTGAAACTCCAAAGTGTGAAAATCTGACATAGCACTAGTGTCTTTTGTGTTGTTCAGCAAATGAAATAAATCCCTGAGAACAAAGATACATACCTTGATTATGTATTGCTCCGCAGTTAGTGTAAAATCTCGCTCTCCAATAGAAAAGGTTACTGGGGGAAGACTGGATAATCTTCTGCAATCTACAAGAAACTGTAATGTAAATCCATTTATTAATTGAATTGAAGTCTGTTGTTTTTTCTCCTATTTATATCCATCTGTGAAATGCCATATTAGCCTTGTATATCTAGAAAGCTCACAAACAGAGCATCATGGTGATGGAAATCCTATTTGTCCTCTTTCTATCTCTAGTAACCAGAGGCATATTGCCTCTGATAATTATTGGCCCATTTTTGAACATTATCACTAACAGCCAGTAATAGATTTCATGTGAGGTAACACTACACACACTCCTATAAGCCTCTGAACAGATACCACAACTTGTAGAAGAGTCCCAACAATTTGGGGTACATTCACACTATGAAATTATAGCTCTATTATTCCACTTTAAGTGCCATGGTTTCATCCAATGGAATCCTGCCGTTTGCAATTTAGGGCATTTAAATTCTCAGCCAAGGAGCTCTAGTGCCTCACCAGATTACCTGCCCCAGGATTCTATAGGATGGGACCACGGCACTTAAAGTGGAACAATAATGCCATAATTTTGAAGTGTGAATGGGTCCGTGGTATCTTTCAGATATTTTGAACTACAACCCCTGTTATCCCAGGCCATCAATGACACTATCTGGAGCTGATAGAAGCTGTAGTCCAGTACATGTGAAGGATCCTACAACAAATGCAACAATACAATATTTTGCTAGTAGGACTCAGTCTTGGCCTTCCCCAGCCTACTGAGTAGCACAGGGTCAAATGCAAAGCCCATTGTACCAAACTGGAAATGCAAAGGAAGAAAATGGCTGCTCTATCTATCTGATTATCAGAGTCTAGAGATGCTGATACAAAACTGAACAGGCAATAGATAACAGGAAACACAGGTATAACTCCAATTGCTTGTCCCATCTAGAGTAGACTAGATAATTAGTAGAATTTCTATAAGTGTCAGCTTACCATGCAGCATTTAAATCTATGGATCTAGTGGAGACACTAGACATTACTTTATTTCAGTTCTAGTCACACTAGAAATTACGTTTTAGTTTAAGCCAATCAATACAGCCAATCAGTATAAATGAAGGATCACATATCACTGTTGATAACCAATAAATAATGGAATAGAGGGTGGTTAAATTTCATAGGTGCAAGCTTAAGTTTATTTTATTTTTCTTCAAATAGCTGAGCATGGAAAAGACAGTGCAGATCAAAATTTAATCCAGCCCTGACACTTGTTCAAATATTTATTTATGATGTTTTTTATCATAATGATTTTACTCAATGAGTATGGGTACAGGGATTTTGAAGTCTTTTAATTAATTTTAAATTGTTGTGTTGTTTAAAGCTTTTATCTTTTATTGTTTTAATTTAAAATTTTAAAATGTTTACATTTATTTTATTGTATGCCACCCAAGATCTTATGACTAAGACAAGATGTGAATATAATGAACACATTGTTTGAATAATAACCCAGTCTTAAATATTTCAATGGAACGCACATCCAGATCAGTTGGGTTACAGCCCCATAATATGTCACAAGGGGGCAGTGTCCCCCAATCAAAAACCATATGCACTCAAAAACAGGTGTTTAATTATGAATTATGAGATCTACTTGGTCAAATAATTAATTAATAATTAACAACATTAATTAACAAATAATTAACAACATCCTGGACATTAAAGCCCAGTTTAAGCATTCTCAAAGCTAGGTTGCTACTAGATGAAACCACCATTCAAAACTATGAGCTCTTGCAGCAACCTAACTCTCAGATACATATACAGAAACCTAAGAAGCTGGGTTGGTCCAGATTATTCCATAGCCCAGATAGAAGACAAGAAAGATATATGATCAAAGTCTTATGGAATAATAAATCCTATATATTTATTAATACCTAATAGTCATAAGACAGCCAGAGTATTGTAATGGTTTGAGTGCTGGACTACAACTCTGGAGACCAGGGTTTAAATCCTCACTCAGCCATGGAAAACCACTGGCTGACCTTGGGCAAGTCACACACTCTCAATGTCAGAGGATGGCAAATATACACCACCTCTGAACAAATCTTGTAAAAAAAAACCATGATAAGTTTGTCTTAGGCTCACCATAAGTGGAAAACAAATTGAAGGCACACAACAATAGCAATATTTATATAAAAGGAAGTGTGGTGTACTAGTTTGAGTGTTGGAAGTCTTTCATTCTATACAGTTATAATGCTACAATTCCTTGTCATGGCAACATTTTATGGAATCCTGAGATTTGTAGTTTAGGGAAGGGTATTTCACATTCTCAGCTAGAGAATTCTAGTGCTCACTGAACTACAAGTCCAAGGATTACACGGGATGCAATTAAAGTTAACACAAGTTATACTTGTGTACTGTGAAAGGCCTCTAGGACTCCAGGAGACCAGGGCTGCATCTGCTCTGCAGAAATAATGCAGTTTGGCACTATTTTAATTGCCACGGTTTAATGATACAGAATCCTGGGATTTGTAGTTTGTTGTGACACAAGAGCAGACCAAGCTAAATATCTCACAAAACTACAAATCCCAAAATTCTATAGTACTATAGTACAGAGGATGAGAGGACCAAGGTTACCCAGTGGGTTTCTGTGCCTGAGTGGGTATTTAAACCCTGGTCTCCAATGAGACCAACTGAGTCCAATGCTCAAACCAGTGGTGTATCTAGTACATTTGACAGCTGGTGTGGATGATTTTTAATACCTTCCTCATGAACCAGCATCTGGTGGTGGGACTAGGCTGTTCCTACCACCCCACAGTGTTTCTGGGTCTGCCACAGTTGCTGGCCTCTTTTTCAAACAGGCCTTTGTAATTCGGCTGGGTTTTCTAAAGGAGAATGTTTTATTATTATTTTAATTGATCTGTTGTTGGTTGTATTTTAAATCTTTTTATGTTTCAATTGTATTTATTTTTTATTTCAGTTTTGTTGTTGTTAGCAGCACTGAGTGCCATAGGGGACAAAAAGGTGGGACATAAATGTTTAAATAAGTAAAGATTGACAATATCCAGTCAACACCTCTTGTTTGTTTTTTCTCAGTGCACCAACATCATGCAGTTATGTTTACCTCTCCAGTTCGAGTCGGGACGGCTCCAATACTTTCTTGCAGTCTTATAATTTGTGCAATTGGGCCAGTAATGAGAGAAGTACCCGAATCAACAATGGCTTCACAGCCAGAATGACATGATGTGATATGTCCTTGGATTTTCACACTGTGTTTATTGTAGAAGGCCAAGGATGGGAGGAGACAGTGGAAGAGAGAGAGAAAACAAAAAGTACAGATGTCAAGATTAATATTCTTGAAACAAATTGCATGGGGAATACAGTATACTGATTGTGGAAGTAAATAAAAGAATAAATAACACATTTTTAAAAAGCATCCAATGTGGATTTGTTGTTGTTGTTATCCACCCTCAAGTCGATCTCGACCCATGGTGATCCTGTAGATGAGACATCTCCAAGACTCTCTATACTCGACTGCTCTGCTCAGGTCCTGCAAATTCATACGCATGACCTCCTTAATAGATCCTGTTCATCTAGCATGTGGTTTTCCTCTCTTTCTGCTTCCCTCCACCTTTCCTAGCATTATTGTTTTATTCCAGTGAGTCATGCCTTCTCATGATGTGGCCAAAGTACAACAGCCTCAGTCTAGTCATCTTGTCTTCCAGAGAGATTTCTGGTTTGATCTGCTCTAGGGCCCATTTCTTTGCCTTCTTGGCTGTCCATGGTAACCTCAGCACTCTTCTCCAGCACCACATCTCAAATGAATTAATTCTCTTCCTTTCCACTTTCTTAACTGCCCAGCTCTCACATCCATACATGGTAATGGGGAATACAATGGCTTGTCTGATTCTAACTTTTGTGCTCAGTTGTATGTCTTTACATTTTAGGATATTTTCTAGTTCTCTCATAGCTACCCCCCCCCCCACACACACACACACATTCTTAGTCTTTTAATGATTTCTTGACTGCAACCCCTGTTCTGATCAATATTTGATCCCAGGTATGAATTTTTTTTTTTTACTATTTCTATTTCCTCATTGTCTAGGCTGAATCTGTGTAAATTTTCTGTGGTCATTATTTTTGTTTTCTTTATGTTCAACCTGGGAAAGGTTAAATGGACCTCTGCACTACACAGGTATCAGTTCTTGTTTTGCACACTTTCCTTGGCACATTTACTCATAAATAACCCCCACTGGCTCCAAAGGGATTTACTTTCAGATAAGTATATGTCAGAATAATGTATGTGTGTGTATGCTTGCAGAACAATTGGCTGGACAAGGGATCATTCTTATGCAGCTTCTGAGAAAGTAGAACCACAATTTATACTACCATAATATCCCAATAGGGTTCTGGCCAATATAAATATGGCATGATGAAAACCATATAAAACCAATCCATTGAAAGCTGCTTTAAAATGTTTCCATCTCAGAGCCTTGATCCATCTTCCCCCCTCCCCTACACATCACAAGGCCATATCAAGGCCAGTCCTCACTCTTGTGTCTGAAGACAGTATTTATACATCAATAATGGCTGACATATTTGGAGATCAGGAGATATTTTCTTTTCTACTTTCCCTCTCCAAGGTTTCATCTTAAATGAACTTACCTGTTAATATGAATTTGCCAGTAATTCTTCTCAGTGAGAGGAACCCAATGAATGGAGCCTGTAAAGAGGGAATGGTCTATGCCCCCCAAAATCAATTCACCCCCATTCTCAATGTCATCGCCTCTAAAAAAAAAAAAGATGAAATACATTGACTTGTGAGAAGCAGAAGATCCAGTTCACCTGTGACATGAAATTTAATAGTTTCAGTTCTGTCATGTCAGCTATTTATGTTTGTCTGAGATCTTCAGAAGTTCTAGTCTTTAAAAAAGAGAAACTATCCCCCTGAACCTAAAAAGAGAGAAACTATCCCCATGAACCTATGGACTTGTTGTTGTTGTTATCCACCCTCGGGATGATTAGATTTATTCTAATCTCCTATGGCAGATTAGCATAAAATTTAGGTTGGGTACCAGGGTGATCAAGTCTAAAATCAACTTATCCTGGTAGACTCTTAATTCCGATAATTACTTACTTTTAGCCATAGTAGCTACGACTTCGGGAAGTTGACATCCAAAACATCTCAACTGCCATACATTGCCC
This sequence comes from Sceloporus undulatus, assembly GCF_019175285.1. Taxonomy (NCBI): domain Eukaryota; kingdom Metazoa; phylum Chordata; class Lepidosauria; order Squamata; family Phrynosomatidae; genus Sceloporus; species Sceloporus undulatus. The sequence continues at coordinate 56,891,901 of NC_056526.1, forward strand.
ATACCTGCTTAAGATGGTTAAGGAAGCTGTGTCACTGAGCCAAAAATTAATTAATTAGAAAGTATACCAGATTGGATAGACACTCCTGTTATCCCATGATCTAATAAATTGGCAGCATCCTAGTTGTCCCAGTACTAGAACCCCAGTTGAGACTACTTTGAAATGGTGAGGAGATGGTAGGAAGGACGGCTTCATTACAATGGTGACAGAGACACAGCCACCTTGCCCAGAACCTCAACACTTTCATGTGTATAAGTATGTGGGCCTGGCATGATATTGTTAGCGATTCAATACCTGACTTGTCATAAGCTCTCCAGTAGCTCAGAAAGTATACAGAGTGTGGAGTTGAATGTATGATTCTGTGAAATTTAAACCATCACTAACCCAGTCATACTTGGAGCCCAAACAGGGGACCATCCATGGAGGAAGTCTGGTAGGTACTTCCCACTTGCCACAAACCTTTGAAAATTTTCCCTTCTTTTCTCTTTTCTACAGAGAAGGAGTGACATATAGTGTTCAGTCATAAAGAAGATCCAGTTTCTAATCCTAAAAAGTCCAAGATTTAATCTCCTGTATCTTCAAGTAGAGCTGGGAATGGATTCTGTCTGAAACCCCAGATAGGTACTGCCAGCCAGTAGAGATCAGTGGCTTCCAACCTTGAGTTCCCAGATGTTTTTTGGCCTACAGATTCCATCACCACTCTTCACAGGGCCATTTCTAGGGATTATGCGAGTTGTAGCATAACAACATCTGGTCCCAAGGTTGGGAACCACTGGCGAAAACAATCCTGAGCTACATAAACCAATAGCATAGCTCAGTGTCAGGCAGCTTCTTAGGTATTCATCCTTTTGTTTGGATGTGAGCTGGATTCTCTATTGAATTGAAAGAGAACGAAGTACAAGTTGAGTCTCTCTTATATAAAATGCTTGGGACCAGAAGTGTTTTGGATTTTGGGCTGATTAATTGATTGATTTTGGAATACCTGTATTTGTATGTACAGAATGATATTTTGGAAACTGACCCATGTCTAAGCATGAAATTCAGTTATGTTTCATATACATTTTGTACACATAGCTTGATGGTAATTTATACAATATTCTAAATAATTTTGTGCATGAAACAAAGTTTGGGGACATCGAACCATCAGAAACCAAAAGTGTCACTAATTCAGCCACCCATGAAAATGTTTTGGTTTTTGGAGTATTTCAGATTTCCAAATTCCAGATAAGCGAGACTCGCCCTGTATGTATGCAGAGACCAATGGCCACATTCAGTTTTTATATGGGACCACTTCCCCAGAAATCTTCCTGTGCTGTCATCCCACATATTTACACTTTAAAATACTGACCTCTTCAAGAAGAAGGAAAAGACAGGTTCCTCTACCAAATGCTGCTTTATTATATTGTCAAATACTGGACGTGCATTTGTCACTGACAAGGATGGATATCCCAAGCCCAGCACCCCATCAAAGTGTGCAAGGGCAAAGGTCATGCCCGGCTCAAAGACAGACTCTCCAAACTCTTGGTCATCAATGGTAATGTTACTTATCTGTTCATTGATTTGTCAAAGAGAAAAAAAAATATGAAATGTGTACACACTATAGTTAACTTCAGGGCAATTCAAATTTATATTCATTTAATTCTATTTTAATGGATCAATTTTGTGTTTTTAATTATACTGTTTTTTAATATTGTAAGCTGCTCTGAGTCCCAGTTTTGGGGAAAGGGTGGGATATAAATAAATATAATAATGATGGTGATGATGTTTATCGTATTGCTGTTTAAATGACACACACATCTTAAGAGGCCAGAAGCTGCACTAAAGCTGCGCTCCAGTCCTTAGGACTGGAGTGTGGCTTTGGCGTGGCTTCCAGCCATTACATGCATCATTTAAACAGCATACCTCCAAAGTGACCTGAAGCAGCATTATTTTCAGCTGTTTGTTCGGGCCCTTAGTTATCATAAAAGAAAAGTCCAAATAACTCCAGGAAGCTCTCACAAACACTTCAGAACCTTATTGATTACCACATACATATACTGATATGAAATTAATGAAATGCAGAATACTTGAAGGGAAAAGCAGTTTGGGTCACTCTACACATTCATGGGAAATTTCCTTCCACATTTAGATTTACTTAGCAACCCAACTTGCCCAGTTAGTTCCATGTTTGTCTTCCAGTGACCAACTGCACAACAAAGCACACTGAGGTCCTTATCACACCATGTATGTTATGCCAAGTTGCACCATTCAAAAACTGCTTCAGCTGTACTTGTAATGATAGCTGATTGTTGGCACCGTGTGTATCACAACCATGTTACATGTGTGCTGTAATAGGATGATTTGCACTGCTTTTTCATCTGCACTAATACCATTATCACCAACCCATTTTCCCCTCCTTGTACTTTGTGACTGGTTTGTTTCTCTCAATCTCCCTCCCTCCCTCCCTCCCTCCCTCTCTCTCTCTGTGTGTGTGTGTGTTTAAAATATAGCCTGTTATGGCACCATGTTATTATAGCACAATCACCCCTGCCAAATTTCTCACTGAGATAAGTGTCATGGGAAGGGAAACAGACCAAACCATCTTGTGAAAAATAAAAGTGCTTGTCATACTAATCAGTTGTTTCAGTTTGTCCTGTTCAAATATACTATATTCACTAACCATCATAACTCTATTACAGCATGATTACATGGCACTATTACACTATTGTTGCTGTTGTGTGCCTTCAAGTTCTTTCATGGCAACCCTTATGGTATTTTTTGGGGCTGAGAGTATATGACTTGCCCAAGGTCACCCAATGGGTTTCCACAGCTGAACAGGGAATCTAACTAATCTCCAGAATCCTAGTCCCATGCTCAAACCATTACACCACATTGGCTATCATGACACTGTTATCTTTAAAAAGTAAAAATAATTTTTTAAAAGTAACACTGTGGTGGTAACACTGTGGTGTGTGGTACCACAAGAAAGCAGTACTGTAGAGAAACCTTTTGAAAGCATCCCCATGCAGTAAAGGCATCTGAATAGTGACTTTCAAAGGTTAATAGGTCAAAACTGCAGATTTACTGCACTATAAAAGCAAATTATTTATATATTTTAAAATAGGGAAAAATCTAAAAAGAGTTTCAAGAGCATAGACCACAGAAACCACAGCTATTCTCTTGGGAAATCTTGTGCTTTCCACCCAAGCCTAGGAAGCAGTCTGAAGTTTTCCTGCTAAATATTTCCTTGGTAATCCTTAAGGGAGGTACAACAAGACCATATGAACAGCTACACTCACAAACCGATCATTCTCAGAATGAAGTGGAATGAGACTCCCACAATCAAGCTGGAAATGGGCTCAAAATTGTAACTATGGCTACACCCACAATGCAGAAACAATCTGGTTTGACACCACTTTAACTGTCATGGCTCAATGCTATGGAATTCTAGGAATGGTAGTTTGTTATGGCATCAGAACTCTGCAGATACAGCCTATATCAGCAAGTTTGAGCCTACATGGTTTCTTACCTGTACTTTGTCTTTGGCAACAACACCCATGAGTTTCCCAGTGCCATATTGCAAAAAAAATGGCTGCCCTCCATGTGCGTAAGATTGGGACAAAAATGACTTGAATTTTTGATGCAACCCTGTAAAAGCAAAGCCCATTACTGGTTTTTCACAATTTAAGATTAACTTTTACGTTTTTCTTCACCAAAATGAAGAAATTAAATAATGCATAGTCCAGGTCATCACTGAGTGGCAAACCAGAGAGTGCTGAGCAGTACTGACATACTCTGAGGGAAGAGATTTTTGTGCCATCTGGCCTGTTCTGCTGCCCTAAAGTGAAATAAGGGGTGTTGTTTCATCTCCAGTCCTGAAGTGCCAGTCTGCTCAGAGAAACAGGATGCTGTTTATGCCTCTGGCAGTAGAATGGCTTTGGCTGGCCAAGGGCAAAGCTAATGTTCAGATCGCAATTTCAAGCAACTGAATGGATTATCCATACATTTTGTTTTGCAACACAATTATGCAAATAATCTTACACATTCCCAATTTGTTGTTCACACTAATTTTTATTGGAATCACATCTATGTGCATCTCAACGAGTTCTGATGCGCTCACATGTCAGCACTGTGAATAAAGATGAAGTCGAAGATGCAAATGTATTTGCAACACATTGAAGATATGCAGAATTATATCCTGTGTTATCCTGGGTCTATCCGTATCTGTTATTCACACAGCCAACAGTGCAAATTTTTCAGGAAAACCCAGGGGGAAAACCTGAGATTAATTATCCTGGGTTTTGTGGGGGTTTTGGCAGCCTCCCCCTCAAAAAATAGGGTGTGGTTTGCTTGGGTGGTCCTGTGGTTTAAAGGGCATTTTTTTTCCTCATTCAATTTATTTTTTCTTATAGAGTCATTGTGCAAAAATTACATTTCAATGGTCCACCACAGCACAAGAACCCTTTAAAAATTAAGAAAAATTATGAAAAGGACAAGAAGAAACAGATACTTTTTTATTCTGATATGTCTTTGACTTTAAAATAAACATTCAGTGATGGGAATAACATGTTGCTGCTCGTGTTAAGAATTGCCCTGAAAAAATGCTCAGGACAACAGAAATGTTGTTTGGATATTTTGGATTTATTCAAATTGCATAATTATAGCATTTTGGTACCAATTTAACTATCACGGTTCCATCCTATGGAATCTCCTAAGAATTTTTTGCTCTGGTGCAATCCTCTGACTTACAGTAGAGAATTCCAAGTGCCTCACCAAACTACAAATTTCAGAATTCCATAGGATATGGCCATGGCTGCTAAATTGGTATCCAAATGATATAATTGTGTAGTATGGATACATGTTTTTAAAAACAGAACCAAGAATTGCAGAAATGAAATATTGCAATCATTTGATACATTTGTCCCATCTGGAAGAGCCCAGAGAGGGACAGAGAAACCCACCACTCCTGGCTCTTCGAGTTTGTGCTTGCAAAGCCCTATAGTACAGAATTTGACAGGGTCAAGGGTCTACTTCAGTAATGAAACATCAGCGGTTCTCAAGCTTTTTGTCCTGATGAACCCCCTTTACATCTACATTTTTTTACCCTTATGGCCCCCCTTTACATCTACATGCCTCAACTGATGTAGTATATGAATAAAAATATTTTCTTTGGTATTCTCATTCACACATTCATGTATATTACTATTTTAACATCTTACGTATAAGGAAATAGCTCTCCTCCTCCCTGAGGGAGAGGCTCCAAACATCTTCCTTGCCTTTCTTCCCCCCCCCCCCCCCCCCCCCCACCCCCAGGACAGAAAAGATTTGAAAAAAGGAAAATGAAGAGGGATCTCCCTAGTGGGGTCCCACCCAACAGTTTGAGAACCACTAGTATAACTGTTTCTTACCACAGGCTTCACTGATGCAATAAGCTGAAGGGACCCAAAAATCAGCAGAGCCAGTATCAAACACCACTGTGAATTTCTGAGGTGGAGTGCCAATGCTCAGCTCTCCATAATATTGTGCCTGTGGGAGAGAGGAGAAGAAACAACCCATCAGTTCCATATTTATTCCCCACCCAGTTCATTAGTCTGCAGTATACAGTATCTTTGAAAAGCTCCCAGCCAAAACAATCTAAACAGCTTTGCTTCCTACCAACTGGTGAAGGCAATCTTTAGCTCCAGAGCCACCAAAACTTTCCAACCAACTTACAAAAGCTTCTATATCTGGCCCCAATCCCACCCTCACTGCCAACCCTAAGCCCCCATTCCTGTGAAGGGACTCCCTCCATGCTGTTGGCCTTCACTCCCTAGATACCTTCTAGAGTAAGACCTTCTCTCCACCTCCCCAATACAGAACTTTAAAATGTTACTTTTTGGTCAACAGTTCCCAGAATCTGGCTAGAAGATTTTAGAAGTTATGACCCAAAGAGTAACTTCTCCAAGTTCTGGTCCCCTACCCTTGTTTTAGAGGGATTGAATCCAGCTTTAGGATAGCTCTCGATCCATCCCAACTGTCACTGCTTTGACCTCTAAGGAAGAGAATAACAGCCAGCTTCTGCTTAATCTCCTCTCCCACTGTCATTGCCTTTTCTTTGTGGGCCATTTGCAATCTGGAGGCAGGAAGCTGTCAGATTAACAATTGTAAACCACTGATGTAAAGACCCTGATGGTGCTGTATAAACAACAACAACACCTTAGCCCTTTCCAGAATGAACTTTCACCAAAGGTTGTATTGCTGATCATCAAAACGGAAGCACCAAAGAGATTATCCCTTTTGGGAAAACAGATTTGGAGGGATGAACAAAGATAAAAATTGCTCTAGTGATTTAAGAGACAGGGAAGAGGGAAGCAACACTAGTCATTTGATTGACTGATTAGCTACAGTTCTATCCCACCTTTCCTTCCATGATCCCAAGATGTTGTACCTGATCTCCTCCTTCCTGCTCTATTTTCATAGCACCTTTACTTAGTAGATCAAGCTGAGAGACTGTGACTGGACCAAGGTCACTCGGTGAATTTCATGGCTCACTGGGAGCTTCAATGTCAATCTCCAAAGTCCTTGATCAACACTGTAACCACTACACCACACTGGATTTCTAGTTTACAGTTTTGAAAAGACTGCTTGTCTATTTTGTACATCTTGGCCAGCTGACAAAGCTGTTCAGTTGTTGCCCACTGATATGAAACTGTGTTTGGGAAAGAGCCAGAGGGTACTAGGAACAACCACTGTAACAGTAGTGAGATGGGGAGAGGTATTTTTAGGAATTGTGATTTCGGAATTTCAAGTGTTATGCTCTTTTCCTATCAATCCTATGGAGGTCCCACCCAGGTAATGAAAAATTAATGAGCTATGAGCTGCATAATTCAATGAATAAAGACAGTGAGTTAGAAACTATGGCCAAGATCTTATGCTGCACCAACATACTTACAGAAGGATGATACTCCTTGTGCATTTTCAAAAAATGTACTGATGCTGGCACAAAATCTCATTGTGCTAGTGCAGGGGTGGGAATTGTATGGCCCTCCAGAATTTGCTGGGTTGCAACTCCCAACATCCCTCACCATTGGCTATGCTAGCAAGGGCTGCTGGGAGCTGCAGATGAACTGCTAGAGAGCTGTAAAATTCCCATCTCCAAACTAATATATGTCACAAAGAAGATTCTGACCTAAAAGCACTAATAAATTTTAAACTCTGCAAGGAGTAATTGAGTTGTGTTATTTTTGAAAAACAACTATCCAAGTTCTAGTTCCTACAGGATTCAGAAGTATTCATTAGTCATACATACAATTTGTATTGTTTTAAACCTGTTGTTAGCCTCCTTGAGTCAGGAGAAAAGTCAGATATAATAACAATTATCATCACCTATCATCATTAGTCATTGTTATATTGTACATGATATTAGGGTTGTCAGATCTCAGGGCACTGCCTGGAGACCCTGGTTTTTCTGGATCACCTCCAGGCAAAGATTCAAATTCTTCACTTTTAATCTGGTCAGCCCCAGTCCAGACAAGAAACACAGCTACATGCAAACCTCCAGTACAATTTCCAATCAGAAAAATATATCTGCGTGTATGTTTGAATGAAAAGCTGTAAGCAACCAACATTTCTGCTATAAATGTACAGTATAACAAGTCCTGGCCTCATAATATCACCAGGAGCTGTCCCTTGGTCTTGTGTTTTCCCTGGGAATCTCAGGGATGATCCACACTTGGCAACCATATTTGAGATCCATTACATTCATCTACAAATATGTTTCAGTAAGTCATGTTTACTAAGCTGACATAATACTGAAGCTGAACAAACTGGGCCTGAATTGTGCAGATGTCCTGTCATTTTGTAAGTACTGTATCTCGAATCCAGAAGGTACCATGAGAGAACTGGTACACCAATAAAGTCTGACTTCCAAGGTTTATCAGTCTTCCCACCTCCATATCAGCCAATATGAAGTAGAAGAGCTGTGTCTCACATTCTATTTTTAGGGGGAAAACATTTCTGGCATCTGCTGCAGATTGTAACGTGATCTGAAGTGCCAAAAACATGATCCGTTTGTTTTACTACACATGTGTGGTTGATATTTGTAATTTATTTAATTAGAAATGTATGTTTCATATGTTTTATTGACTTGTCCAAAGTCAATACAAAAGGTCTCAGATTACAGAGGTGACTGTATTTATGTTATTTATGTTGAAAGTGATGCTCTTGGCAAGGGAAGAAACCACATTTTGAAGCTACTGTAGATAGAACAACAAAATACTGTGGTATCTCAAAAGCAAATTTATTGTGCCATAAATGTTTGATACTATGCTGGCTGGGGACCAGGGATGTAGCCATGCGGGGGGGGGGGGGGGGGGTCCATCCCCAAAAAAAAATGATTTTTCCTTTGTTCCCCAAATTTCTAGCACTGCTTAACACATTTGCTGTCTTTCTCCCCAGCCTGAGCTCTGGGGGCAAGTGTTATCTGCTGCTGATCCTGGGGGAAAAATAATGTCAGAAAGATCTATCCTATCCCCCTATTTGCAGTGAGGATAAAGTGCCAAGTACAGTAGACACATTTTTCAAAGGGAAACAGCAAACATGTTGTTATTCAGTGGCCTTTTGTGTCATGCTCAGAATGGAGGATTTCTTTTTTAATTCCTCCTGGACAGAAGATTCAAATGTAGGACATGCCCTGGAAAAGGAGGATGTTTGGTCATCTTGGCTCTGGAGCAATTCTGCACCCCTGACATAGAGGAATCGAAAGATTCATGCCCCAGTCCTGAGGCCTTTTCACATTACACAGTAAATAGCCCTAGGATTCCATGGCAGCATCAGATGAAATTATGGAATTTGAAGTTTAAGGGTTTTAAAGTTCTACTTATTTTAATGAGTACCATCATGGAAGTAAAAAGCAGTGTACATTTTAAACCCCACTTCATCCAGGGAATAATTTGTTAAGTTAATATTTTCAGCACAAATCTTGTCTACTTTTGCTTTTGGTAAGTTCAGGACTACTAGCAGTATTATAAAAATTATAGGTGCTCGCCCAGCAATATTATTTTTTTAAAAAAAATGTTTTGGGGATGGGTGGGAATCTGTATACTCTTCCCCCCCTCCCCCCACTTGCCTCATTCTGTTATGAAAGTACATACTCACATTCATGTAATCATAAAGTCTTTCTCTTGCAGATCCTGCAGACAAAAAGATATCTGAAGGGAAGCAATGCTGGTACTTCTGAGCAAAAACATCCGACAGGTGATCTCTCCAGAACTGATCCAGTTCTCCTCTTTCCCGAAGTGTTCTTCTGATAGAGTTAAATCGAGCCAGAGGGATCCTAAGTGAGTAATATCAGTACATATTTGTGTTGGATACAGTGGGATACCAATTCCCGGGGGTTGCCCTATTTTTCCTGCTTTGCATATTACTTGCCCAGAGTTTTGAGGTGGGGAATGCTGTTGGCCTATGGATTTTCTTCTTCTGGCCTACACAAGTCCTAAGACATACTACTCTTAAAATCACAATCCAGGAAGCTAGTGGTCTCTGATCACTACAGACTAGTGCACAAGGCAAACAGTCCAGAAGGAATTATAATCTGGGAACTGCCCATGACTCATTGCAGAGAGGAGGACTTAGGAAAGGGTTGACAGCTGGATAGTCCTGACTCAGATGCATTTCCACTGCAACCATGTGCCACTTCCTCCTTCAACCCCACATGCATCCGAGGAAGTAGACTCAAGTCTAGGAAAGCTAGTGCTACCAACTATCAAGTCTCAAAGGTGCTGTTAGATCCCTTTCTATGCTGATTTTCTAGACTAGCAAGGCTATGTATTTTCAGTTCAGTACAACCCCACACAGTAGCTGATGTTTTACTCCCTGCATAGCTATTCTCACCACACTTTGGGGTTGAAGGAGTCTCATTGAAGGACCCAACAAATACAGAAGCTCTCTCAGTGTTGACTTCACTTGGTGTTCACTGTTCCAGACTGTAAAAGGAACTATCCTATTGATATTTCAAAGAAAAACAAAAATCAGTCTGATATTTTTAAAATGACCATAAGATCAAGCTGCCATATTTTAATGGAATTAGCCTAATCAGAAGAAGATTTTATTAAGGAGTTTACTGTATTACACAGGCCTCGTTTTATTCTTTGGTTTTAAAAGACTCTTAAAAACTTGTTTCATTAACTTATTGCAACCTACTTTGGAGTTTTATTTTATAGACTGGCTTCTGATTTCTAGACTTTAGCTGCATCTGCACTGCAGAATTAATGTCATTTGATACCACTTTAACTGCCATGGCTCAATGCTATAGAATTATGGGATCTGTAGTTTGTAGTGGCACCACAGCTCTTTGACAGTGAAGGATAAATATCTCACAAAACTACATATCCCTGGATTTCATGGCACTGAGCCATAGCAGTTAAAGAGGTATCAAAGTACATTACGTATTTCTGCAGTGCAGATACGGACAATATTTCATTTTTCCTTGAGTCTCAAAGTTGGACAAGAAAACTAATAGTCAGACAATACAGACTAAAGGAGGAAGTGCTCAGAATACATTGGTTATAAAAGGGCTGATATCCTACTGTCTCCAGTTAAAACAATCAGGTAGTGATGCCTGAGATTTCCAGAAAATGCTGCTAGTCAGAATAGACAGCACTGGGCTACACTGTCAAATACTCTTAGCTAGTATCAATGCACATCCTATGAACTGGAATTAATGGGACTTATGAATATGGTCTTATGTAAATCCGATTCACTTCAGTATGACTTATGTGAAAAGTTTTCTTGATGGATTTTGCCCACAGTTTAAAGTCTGGTGGTATACCTTTTCTACAACAAATAGGAAATCTCTTTCAGCATCATGCAAACATCAAGAGCTTCTATAAATAACCTTCTGAAATAATGAACAAGGCTCTTTTATACAGAAAAGTAGTTGACATTGCTAAGAACACTGCAAAGTATTTGAAATTCTTCTTACCTTACCAGAGCTGTGATTAATGGAATATAAATCAGAGCAGCCAATAAAGCCTTCATGGTTTTGGGTGATTGGGAATGAAAATGAGGCTGATCATTCTTAACGATCTCACCTTTTTTATATACTTCACTGGGACACAGACAGCTGTTCATGAGGTCAATCAATGCCTGGAGGTCAGTAACTTGGCAGGACATTTGTAATGTGCTATAGAAGCAACCACTGATTTGGGTAAACACTGGAATCTGCTGGATGGGCAGAGGACAGATTGGGATTTAATGTTAGATTGCTGGATGATTTGGAGTAAATCAACAAGAGGTTCTGACTCAAATTCTTCTAATGGCAATAGCAATAGCAAGTGCATTTCTATACATTTATCAGTGCATTTAAGCACTCTATAAGCAGTTTACAATGTGTAAGTTAATTGTCCCCAACAAGTGGGGTACTCATTTTAGCAACCTATGGAAGGATGCCAGGCTGAGTGGACTTTGGAGCCCTGCCTGGGATCGAACTCACAACCTTGTGGCTGTGAGTGGCTGTATTACCAGTATTTAATCGCTGCGCTACCAGGGCTCCTTAATATTGACAAACACACCCTGCCCTCCTTATGTCAAGCTGCTTGAAGCCTTGACAAGGGAGGGAATTTTGCAGATGTTGTTGGCCTGCAACTCCCAAAAGCCCTTGCCAGCATAGGCAATGGTGAGGAATGCTGAGCCCAGGAGTCCAGCAAATTGTTAGAGGGCCACATAATTCTCTACCCTGACCATAGCAACTTACATGTAGATTTGTACTTGTATATATACAGGTCATGCCAGAGTAACAGCTCAAGTGATGCACCATGTAACTGGTTCAGTCCCCAAGCCACCATTTTGCTTTCTTCTCCAGTCAGTTGACCTCTGACGTCTAATAGTATAGTTTCTTTAAATGTTCTTATCTTAAAGAGCTTCACACTAAATGGGAGTATTTATATTTAAATCAATGTGTCTACCTTAGATTTCCACTATTCCCAAATGAATTCCTCCTTCAGGCAGAAGCAGCAACTGCAAACATCCTCCTTGCTTTTCTCTTCCCCTCCAGGACAAAAAATGTTTGAGAAAAGGAAGAAGAGGAGGAAGAGGAGGAAGAGAATCAGAGTGTCCAAGTCTCACGCACCCCCCCCCCTTCCCCGGGTCCTGCCCTACTGTTTGAAAATCATTGCTGTATCCTATACAGAGATTGGCAGTAGCAAGTTAAATTAATGTAGTTACCTGCAATAAATTACTTTTGGGAGATAACAGTGGTGTAACAGTTCCCACTGAAAGGTTAAGGGACACAGAAAATAATTTTATCTTCCCATGCAAGTGTGGGATAGCAGTTAGAGTGCCAGCATGGAGAGACCTGGGTTCAGATCCCCATTAAGCCTGAGAATCACTGCATGACCTCAAGCCTGTCAAGAAGTCTCAGCCTCTTCTACCTCACAGGACTGTTTGGCGAATCAGATGCAGGAACTGCTGTAGGATGCCTTGAGCTCTCTGTATTAAAAGAGGAATGTCAGTAACACAAGTGAAAAGAAATCAGTTATGGTTCGAATGCCTTTGATTTCTTTCTCTGCTCAAAGAAGGGATGGTGCAAAATTTACATTCTAATTCAAGTCCTTTGAACAAAATAGATCATCTTCATTTGGGCTGTGTTTAGACAATGGTCTCTTGATGGCTTTGGCTATCCTTTAGCTCAACCATCCAAAGACAATTTTTCATCCTAGCTGAGGCAAGCAACACACATTGTTAAAGCAGTCAGCCCACTGATGCAGTTTGTATTTTTCCATATGAATTAGGGCTCTTTCTCTGCAAGGAGAAAATTTATCTTATTCTGCAAAGAGGAAATTTATCATCTTCTGAGAAGCAGGGTGGTCTTTATCATCTGGCCTCTTTTCTCCATTCCCTCCCTTTAGGCAAAGTGAGACAGCTATCACAGGTTCAGATGTTGGGGAGACAGCAGTGAGATGCTGGAGGACATAGTTATGGATGCTATACAATCTGCCCTGCATCACCTTAACTATCTTGCTATCCTAAAATGTAGCAATAGATGTTGTTGTCAGTGTTGATTCAGCTTTCACTCTGACTTCTTGGGGAGAGGACTTGTGCTATTTTAACTTTTCCCTCGAGCAGAAAAAATGTCTTGGGTCAGCTCCTTAAGGTCCCCCAAAGCCTGTATGCTGGGATGGCATCTCATTGTCCTGACATCATTGAGCTTGCTGAATGGAGACTTCGATGCAGCTCCTATTTGACACAGGTCTAGCATTAATATCCCCTAGTGTACTTACAAGGTCTATGGGGTGGAACCAGGGGCATCACTAGGGGATGTGGGAGTTTCAGGCCATACCAAGTGATACTCTAAGCAAGGGTGACACCACTGCTCCCTTTTGGCAGAAATGGGCTGTGGCATTTGCTTGCATCCCTTTAAAATGCTGAATAGATGGTGTGAGTGGGCAAGGTTTAGTGGTAAGAGAAAGAAAAGGCCCCACATTTTTAATTTTTTAAATATAATCATTTTTAATTGTAAAAAATGTTTTAAAAAATTAAAATTCTTTTACAGTTTTCTTTAAAAAAAACCAACACATCTTATCAAATGTTCACTTTAACCACATGAAACAAGGTACATGTAAATAAATGTAGGCTGTGTGTATGATATTGTAATTTAAAGGTGTAATTTTAATTTTAATAGTTGTTTATGTCACAACTATTGCCATGACATTCAGTAATGTATGGGAATTAGGATTTATGAGTAACATTAGTGCAAAAAAGCATTATTAAGGATTCTGTATGGTGTGGTATGGGAGGAGATTAATGGGGGGTGACACTATGAATTACCACACCAAGTGACTCTAACCATAGTGACGCCACTGAGTGGACAACAATGCAAGATAATATTTTTGATGTGGTCCTTCAGCCCGCCAGTGGCTGGTGAGGGGTCAGACAATACATTACACTCAGATGTCTTCCATCTACCAAAGGGTAGCCTGAGGAAAGAGCACTGTCAAAGGAGGTAATGGATACTTTCTTTTACAATGGCCCCTAAAATTTACACTTGCATCAACCCCCTTGATAGGTCACTAAAAGGACTGTGTCCTTTAGCTTTGGCAACAGAAGCACAAGGTGCCGCAACCTAAGGTCAAAGTGATCTATGTTGATAAAATAGGTTAATGCCTAAACTCTGAGCCAGCCTCTAATCCAAAAATATATTTAGGCAAGTCCTTATTTTTTTATTTTAACAAGGGGTACATTTGAAGAAATATAGAAGAGTTCTACATCCATGAAACACCTATACCTTAAATGGGGGGGGGGAACCAACCAAATTCTGGTTGCAGAACATGTTTACTGTGCCATAGAATTTGAATTTACCAGTTCAGTGCCAAATTAAATGTCACTTGACTTTATATATTTTTTAAAATCCTCTGCTTTTGTGTGCTTTTTTTCACCTCCCTCCCAAAAGCAGACAATGTCACCATCCACATTCTGAATCAGAATTCTTGGGCAGAGGGAGCATTGAGTTTTCGAAAGTATGTAGCTGTAGACCAAATGTGTAAGTAGAAGGCTAAAAGGTGAAAGGTGTAGAAAACAGAATGTAGAAAGAGAGCAGATTTATGCTGTGCATTGAAGACATGACGCTGGGATGAAATTTTATTATATGTGAACATATAGAAGCTCTAAACAGAAGCCTTTAAGGCATTCAAGGATTATAGTAAAAAATTGAAAAACCCCATTGGTTTGACAGCACAAATCTGATGAGGCAGAGGGATCTGTATTTTTAATCATCTACTCTGTTTTTATTATGTTTTTAATCTTGTACTGGAGATTATGTTTTAGTTATGTTTTAAGTGGTTTTTAACTGTTTTAAGCATGTTTTTCAAATAATATTCTTATTTAATCCTTTTTTAAAAATTCGTAAATGAATACTTTTTAATCTTTTAAAAATGATCATTAATGACCCTGAATCCCAGTTTGGAAGAAAAGGTGGGCTATAAATAAATAAATAACCCAGGTAACTTTCAACACTGAACAAAGGCAGATTGATAAATGAGCTCTCTCCATATAATAGGACTATTTCAGCAAGCTTGTTTTCTGCTGCTCCAGAGAACAGGACACGGAACAATGGATGCAAACTGCAGGAAAAGAGATTCCACCTCAACATTAGGAGGAACTAAGGGCTGTTCGACAGTGGAACAAACTCCCTCAGAGTGTAGTGGAGTCTCCTTCTCTGGAGGTCTTTAAACAGAAGCTGGATGGCCATCTATTGGGGATGCTTTGACTGAGAGTTCCTGCATGGCAGGGAGTTGGACTGGATGGTATGATTCTATGATTCTAATGGCCTGGAAATACTACCACTGATATGGAATATACACAAGGAGCGAAGCATACTGTATGTTCAGTTTCTTCCTGTCTCCTTTGTTTCTCCTCTCCAACCCCAGTTGGTGGTGTTTGATGGTTCCCGTGTATAATTTAAAAATCTGCTTATCCCACTCCAAAAGACACCCCTAGAATCACAGAGTTGGAAGAGACTGCAAGGGCCATCCAGTCCAACCCCTGCCATGCAGGGTGGAGTGGTTAATTCTTCTTAGTTGTTTTTAGATCTGAAAAAAAAATTCACCCTGCCAGAGCTGAATTTGCAGGAGGAAAATAGCATATAGACAAAAGGTTACATTCCCCGCTCCATACTGTGATTATGATCTAGATTGTGGTCCCCAAAGTCCATTTCACTTCAAGAGAGAGAAAGCTTGATTCAAAGAGAGAGATCCCCAAGCATGTGGTTCAAATACACATTTAAAGTACACTTTGCAGAACTGGGCAAATAACTTTTTTGTACTACAGGGCCCACCCTCTCTGGAGGATTGTGGGAGTTGTAGCACCAAAAGAACTTTCTCCAAATTAGCAAACATTTTAATTCACAGGTACAAGAAATAACCTTGAAGAGTTAAGGCTGAATCTGGTGCATGCCCATAGCAATAAATAAGCATTTGATTATTTGTTGTTCTTGTTGTTGTTGTCTGCCTTCACATTTTTTTCTGACTTATGGTGACCCTAAAATTAACCTATTATGGGGTTTTCTTGGCAAGTTTCTTCAGTGGGAGGAGGTTGCCATTGCCATCCTCAGGCTGAGAGTGTGCTTTGCCCAAGGTCACCTAGTGGGTTTACATGGCTGACCCAGGATTTCAACCCTGATTTCCAGAATCATAGTTGAACGCACAAACTACTATGCCACGTTGGTGCATTTGAGTATGCCTCACCTAACAAAGCCCTATTAAACTCATAGTGTTGCTGTAAATTACAGGTGGCTTGAAGACTCATACACACAGAGTAGATGGCAACATACTTGACAAGTAAGTAGATAACCCCTTAAAAAGCAGAACTCAAAATTACCAGAACGTGACCATAGCATAAATCACAGGAGGCATTTTAGAAAATATTCCTGATTAAGCAGTGTACCATTTTACAACTTTGCTGTGGTCATTTAGTCCTTCGGGTATGTGAAAGCTATTGTGAAGCAATGCCAGTATTTCTCATCAGCAGACACTCATTCACTTATCAGAAACATTTCAGGGCTCTTGAGAGTCACGATTGTTGCTATGTAGACTATGTATTTTAATAGAAAGGAGGAAATGCCAGCAGAATGCCACACAGGATAAGGACAAGCAACCTTCCCAACCTGCAAGGTTGATTCATCTAGCAGCAGCAGCCAATGTGACTTTGAAAAAGTTTTGAGCATGGGCAATACTTTCACTGCCATCATTTCCTTTTTCCCTTCTGACAGCTGCCAGAAGTACATCTTGGGGGACCTTGAAGAGATGCCAATTGATAAGATGGTGGATCTGAGTGGCAGGCAAGTGAGACGGTTTCCTTTGTGTGTTTGCTCTTTCAGAGAGCTGGTCAAGCTGTACCTCAGTGACAACAAACTGAATCACCTGCCTCCTGAGCTGGAGCAGCTGCAGAACCTCCAGATCCTGGCGCTGGATTTCAACAATTTCCATACACTCCCCTCAGTGGTGTGCACCCTGAAGCAGCTCTCTATCCTTTATCTGGGAAACAACAAACTGGGAGACTTGCCTGCCGAGCTATGCCAACTGCAGAACCTCAAGACACTGTGGATTGAGTCTAACCGCTTGTACCATTTCCCCAGTGTGGTGTGTCAGCTGAAGCTCCTCAAGACCCTGCATGTTGGATCGAATGCCCTGCGTTCCCTTCCTGGGCAGCTTCGGAACTTGAAAGAATTGCGCACCATTTGGCTTTCAGGGAACCAGTTGGCCAGTTTCCCATCAGTGCTTCTGCACATGCCCTTTCTGGAAGTGATTGATGTGGATTGCAATGCCATCCGAGAGTTCCCTAATCTCACGCACCTCAGCAGTTTGAAGCTGGTGATCTATGACCACAACCCCTGTAGAAATGCCCCCAAGGTGGCAAAAGGAGTGCATCGGGTTGGGAGGTGGTCTGAGGAGAGTCCTGAGCCTAGGAAGCGATCCGGTCTGGAAAGAAACAAAGGAGCTGAAGATATCAATTCTCTTCTCCCTCCTCCCCCTCGCTCTCTCAAACGATCCAGCTAAAGCGTGGCAGAAGATTCCTTGGGTACCGAAGATCACAGAACTGGTAGTGTGTTACTGAGTCTCTCTCAGTCAGACTGTGCAGCTCCAAAGACTATGCCTTTAGAATGGGAGGGTGGTTTTTGCTCTTTTGGGCTACATCTTGCACAAAAGTAGCACATGTGTGATTTCACTAGTATGTATACATGCTGTTTTGTGAGGAATTAAAGCAACTGTAGATAAACTTTAAAGCATACAACAGTCAATTAGCAGGGATAATTTGTTTAGATACTTCTTTAGAGGAGTACTTCTAAAGACTCCAAATGGAAGAGCAAAATAAGGTTGACAGGTGGGGGAAGTCCATAAAGAATGCAGATGAGCTTGAAGGTCCACTGCCATGTTTTCTGTCAAATAAAATCTGAAGCAGCACTAGAAGAGACAGCTAGAACGGCATAGTGGTTTGAGTGTTGGACTAAGGCACTAAGAGCTCAGGGTTCAAAAGCCCACTCGGTCATGATCTTGGGCAATTCACCTTCTCTCAGTCTCAGAAAAAAGTAAAATCAACTCTCTGTCCCACAAATCTTGCCAGGAAAATCCCTTAGGGTTGTGACAAATGACTTGAAGGCATACAAGCACTACACAAGTACAGTCTGCCCTCTGTATCCATCAGTTCTTTATCCATGAATTGAGCCATCCACAGCTTGAAAATATTTTTAAAAATTACAAAAAGCAAACTTTGATTTTACTATTTTACATAAAGGACACCATTTTACTCTGCCATTGTATTTAATGGGACTTGAGCACCCATGGATTTTGGTATCTACAGGGTGGCCTGGAGCCAAATCCCAACAGATATCAAAGGCCCAGTTATTTAAAGAACTTCATTCTTTAATTGTATCTTCTGTAATAACTTTTAATTAAACAACACTTCTATTTGATCCCAAACTTCTAAATGTAAATGATCTTTGAGTTGGGGAAGCCGCAGGCTGATTCTACTATTACTCACAGACAGGTATCAAAGTCTACATGAAAAACGTCCTATGGAAGAAGTTAAATTTAGGTGGAGAATCCTTAACTACACTGTTGGCTCTCCCATCAAACTGTAGTTTCACTAAGTCTTTGGGAAGCTATTCTAGCCAAACTGGTAAAAAAGGGGAAAAAACAGTATAGACACAGTATGTAGAGAGATCTTGTAGCACCTTTGAGACTAACTTAAAGAAGTTGGCAGCATGAGCTTTCGTAGACTTCAGTCTATTTCCTCAGAGGCATTTGGAGGAAGTAGACTAAAATCTATGAAAGCTCATGCTGCCAACTTCTTTCTTTCAATTAGTCTCAAAGGTGCTACAAGATCTCTCTACATACTGATTTCACAGACTAACACAGCTATTATCTTTGAATTCTACCAGTATAGACACAAATATAGATTTGTTGCCACTTAACTCGTCAGCTTATCACCTTTGAACCAAAAGGGTCTTTTTTGTCAGGAGGAATATAAAGCTGTTGGTTGTAATCAGAAGAAATCTTACTAGAAAAGTATCATGTATTTGCAATCAGCTCTATGTGCAAGCTTCAACTGACCTGTTTTCCAGGCAGTACTAGAAGGCACTAGTTCTGCAGCTGAATTTGGTTATCTGTTTGCTTCTAAGCCTAATCCAAGATACTGGTTTTAAGATTTAGTGTTCCACACTCTTTGGCATGCTCCTATTTGAAGACTTCTTCTCCCCCACCTACCCACTTCTTTGGTGCCAAGCCATCGGTTGAGGTCTACAATTCAGATATTGTTTGCAATTTCACTTATATGTTGAGATGGCAACCATGACCTACACATTTTCAATAATGGCTGACATTTTATTTTTGAAATGCTACCTCTGAATGTAGAAAGCCACTTTATACCAAGATAAATAATACATCCAGTTTAGTAAGCTACATTCTCCTGGATAGAAGCTCTGACAGTTTGCAGCCAAAAATCTTCCCCAGCCACATCTGGCAGGGACTGAGCCCAGAATCCTATCTATGCTCCTATTGCAAAGCTATTCTTGCACTACCAAACACTTTACATTTGTAGCTAATTTGATACTGTGTAAGTGTATACATACACACGTAACAGTTTTTATGGTTTCATATTTTTTTATTGTGAAACACTTTTGTCGTCATGCCCTTGAAAAAGCATTATAATATGTAGCTGCTATTCAACCTCACAAGGACACCTGTTATTAAGTGTTTGGTTATTTTATTTATCTCTACTTTAAGCATTTACTGATGGATTGAATACTAGTTTCTCATGTTTGATTTGTGTGGCTTTATTCTCTTACACTGCTCCTCTCAATGTAAACAGAATAGGACAGTCAGTATGTGATGACAAACAAGTACAGTAGCTGATGTTGCTTTGACCCTTAGTAGTTTTGCTCAAGTAGACAGAGCTGAAATATGTGCAAAGAGGCAGCTTAGGGGCTGCTAAGGTATAATCTTGAAAATAGTTAAAACATGTAGTGGTTTGCATGACAGTAATGCAAATGTTAATTTTTTTTAATGGCAGCATTGAACTCTGTTCATGTCACCAACAATCACCTATTCACGCTCTTTGGATTCTGTTCTCAATACATTTCAGAGTTAATATTTTGATACATCATTGAGAAAAAGGACACAGTAAAAGACTGTACTGTAGAAGATTATATATCTTCGAAACGTTTATTACAGAGTATTACACAAAAGGAATGGTGGGGAAACACAGATGTTATACAACTGAGAATGAATTGGTCTTTGAAAAACCATGTAAGTTAAACTAAAAGACAAATCACATGCCAGTGCTAGATATGGTACCCCTTTACTCTGTAATTTGTTAGAAGCACACTTCAAAGTATTTTGCAAACTTCTGGTCCATGTGTTCTTACTGGTGACAGAATACTCAGCATGGATAACGATCTGGTACTCGTTTCCTGGAAGAAGAGACGGAATTAAATTCAAGCAGATGACAGAGAAAAGTACATTAACTCATATGTTATTATTACAATTTTAGACTTAATCTATAAGTGTTTGTATGTAATCAGCTAGTGACATCTAATATAGAACCAAAAAGTGATTTTATAAACATTTAAACTATTAACCTATGACATTTTAAAGTATTGAACCAAAAAGTGGTAAAAGATTTTATGTCTGACTGAAGAATTCTCTTCTAGGAAGTAGGAAATTACTGTTTTACCTTGGGGCTGCTTTAATAATGTCATCAACACGGAGAATAACTTCTGCGGCTTCAGCAGCACTAAGCAAAACTTGCCGTTTCACTTGAAAGCTTTCAACTACTCCCAGACTTGCCATGTCTGCAATGGCACCCTCTCTCATATCTTGAGGAAATTAAATTAAAAGAAAGAAAGAAAGAAAGAAAGTTTAATGAGGTTAAAAATATACTGGCATCAATCTCACTTTCAGAGTTGTTTTGTGATCTTTGACTGGTATCTATAAATTGAGGCTTATTATTAAACCTGCACATATAATACAAGAAACTTTAGCATAAAATAGCTCAAACACTCATCCTCACTTTTCCATCTTACTTGCTTTTTATAATGCACTCACTCTTTTTTGTATTTAGTGATATTCCAAACATAAACTGGTGTACTGCTGAACTATGTATGATTTATCTTTAATTCTACAATTTAACTTTAATTTCAAAGCTGTTGCTGATCAACATAACAAGTAATAGAAGCAGATGTGAACATAGCTAGTGTTTATTAAGGGAGGGATCAGCACATTTCAGGCTTGTGCCACATACATTCAAAATCAAGGAACAGGCAGCTTCAGAGTAGATATTAAACCCAAGAATTGGATTACAGCATCAAAACTAGGCTCACAGTCCTTTCACACAAAACTCTATTCTTATTTTCACCATCCTAGAAGCCGTTCTCCTTTCAAGAGCTTAATTTTTAGGAGTGGATATCTTTTTTTTAAATTGCTACTTTTACACTAGAAATAGAAAATCATCGTCCATCTACTCCAAGTCACCCAGAAATCTATAATCAGATCTTGATCTGTCGTTTGGGCACTTCTACACCTAGCCATAGCAATTCAAACAACAGAACGAATAAACAAAATACAAAAATCCTCACCAAGTCCATATGTAGTTTTCCCTTCAATGTGAGCAGCTCGAAGTTGAGAAACTAGATCTGCACTGTCATATCCTGCATTATCAGCTATGATAGTTGGAAGCTAATAAAATAAAACAGCTTGTTAGAACACACTGAAAGGGCAAACATCACATTTTTAACCAATAATTAAAAATTCCACATATATTATATAGCAAAACAACACATCTGAACACTTTTTGTTACCATTTTTAAAAAAACTATTTTGAATCAGACTTACTCCACTTCTTACAACTTCAAATGTGTTCCATAAGATATTTTCTCTTAATATATATGTTCAAAAACCTTTATAGAAAACACACTGATAAAAAGATTCCTAAATGGTATCATCTATACATAACAGATCCAATGATATGAATGCTTTTCTGGTCTGAAATCTGAAAATCAGTGGCAACCAATTCCCTTTACGCAGTTCTGCTGTGCACACTTAACCACTGAAATTCTTCTTAATATACTAATTTTTGCAATATAATGACTCCTGGAACAAGTATGCATATTCCCAGCAGATGTATAATAAGTGCATAAGCTGATATTTTTATTGCCAAATATATTCTTCCTTAAATTTATTACATTTCTATGAACAACTGTGTAATTCATTAAAAGCAAAATATATAGGCTTCACACACACACACACACACACACACACACAATTTACTGATTAGGAAATATTGACAACAGTTCCATTACATTCTCACTCACTCACTCCCCCCCCCCCCACAATAAAATATTACTTTCTGGTATCTACTGGTACTTTCCTCAGTATCTCAAAAAGTACCCTATTGTGGTTGAGATAATATACAAACATAATTCCATCAATTAGTAAAAGGCAGATGACCAATCAAAATTAACTAATCAGCTGATAGTTTTTTTTTCTTGAAAAAGAGAAACATTAAGAATAAAAGGCAGAAAAATTCAGATACATGTTACACAGTTTGTAATTTGTACTATATTTTAGATTTTAAAGAATGAAATATAAAGGGTTAGTCAAGCTAAAGTGAACATGGAGAAGAGTCTGCAGAAAGATGGATGAATTATTAAACTAAACTCAGTCTTGAAAACTTACAGTCGGAGTTTTGCAAATAACAATAGGCACAGGAAATAAACAAGCATATCAGTGATGCATCCAGTTCCTTCTCTATTACTGTTTTAATTTTGTTCTATTTCTATTCAATATAATTACATGACTACTAGCTTACCGTACTCAAGGCCTTAGCAAAAGATTCAATTGCTAATGATTCTTTGCCTGGTGTTCTTTTTGCAAGCTCCATCACAGCATTAGCCATTAGCATCTCTGAACAACCTTTAAGGTAGAAAACGAAATATTAATGATAATCTCTGCAGTGCTGAAGGAAGTTAACTAACAAAACTGAATACTCACCTCCTCCATAAACAGTCCTAGTATCTTTTACAGTCTGGGCTAGAACACACAGTGCATCATGCAGTGATCTTTCAGCCTCATCAATGATCTGCTGTGTCGCACCACGCAGAACTATGGTGCAAGCTTCACCTAGCAAATAAAAAAGGGGGGAAAGAATATTAAAAATACTTCTAATGAGATCAACAATCACTCAACAGAATTCCCAAATCACCTATTAATAGATCCATGTGAATCCCTGATGCATGCTTAGTGCTTATACTCCAGTGAGCTTTCATGCTGTGTTAAGAATGTCTGAAGTCCTATAAATACAATACCTACCTAGATATCACTACACAGATATCCCACATCCCATACTATTTAGCCCAGGAGGAAGGCTACAATTCCTAGCCACTCTTCTGGGGACTTGATAACCTATTTGTTCCAGGCAGGCTTTTCTGTCCTTGCACACTTCATGGCAGACTGTTCTTTTAATAAGTGAAAGTAATTCTAAGATGGATCTGGGATCACAAAGCACAAGGCACCTGTTACCTTGCTGTCTGTTTAGCTCCTTTTCAAGGCATATAAACCTTCTGCTTTGAACCATTTCTCCTTTCCTTCATTCTTCAGAAACACCTGCTCCCAAAAGCTGCTCGCTAAAGGCTAGTGTGGTTCCTTCATTGGTGAAAAGTGGTGGGATCCCTTTCCCACATTCTTATAAATTTATTTTATCAAGGAAACTGGATGAAGGGGGCAAGGAGTTTGATGAGCTCAATCCCAACAACCCAATTCTCTGCTTGTAATGAATGCTTGAATTTAATAGGTTCGGTGAGTGGGATGGATGCTGTTACAGTACATACAAAGCAGTCAGTTGGGACACAGGGTAAAAGAGATGAGGAACAAGAGGAGCAATAAGATGTGTTGGACTGTTACTTTGCAGGATAGGCCTGACAGGCAACATGGAAGAGGGAGCACTCACAGGAATGGCTGAGACAGAGAGCAAAAGAATACTTGCTGGTCCATGTAGTATCTGGCTCTTTGCATATACAGTACTCCTACTAACTGGCTCAGGCAAGCCTAGGTGTGCCCTTTCTTCCTTTCCTATTTTGGAAGGATACAGTATACCCAAGCTAATCTGGATTTGAGAAAGAAAGATCAGAAAGCACCCAGAAAACCAAAGTAAGGTAGAGTTATGCTGAAGGAAGTATGTTTAGCCACAGAAAATGTTGCAAGTTAAAAAATTTCAAGTGAAGTTACACATGTACAGAGCATTCTAACCCATGTCCTCAAACATCTTGACACATTCTGCTTTTAAGGTTACCAGCTGGAACACCAGTGTGAACCACAAAGAGTAAGTGTGACATGAATACATTGGAATAGTACTTGCTCATTACTGGTAAATTTAAGTTTCTGTCACAGACTTTTTTATTGCTCAATTGTTGCCGCTGTTTAGTTTTAGAAGAAATCTATACACTAGGAAATATGAGGGGTATAAATTCAATCTACTCATCCATCTATTTATCTTTGGTTTAATTGCCTGTTTGCTGGTAGACTCTGGCTGGGCTTGTATGCCTGACTCTGCCAGATTGTCATACAAAATACTGTCTTCAATCTACTGCAGACTCCAGATTGAATCCTTCATGTATGAAAACTGTACTACCAGGTTAGTGCTCCTCCTTCAGGCTCAGTGCTCCATGACTGCAGCAGGAACGCTCTCTCTTTAGGCTTTAATGTAACTGTTTTTTGCCATGAATACACAGGTAAGAGGGGTGTTCCTCTTACCTTTCTGGTGCTGTTAAGCACCTCCTATTTCCCAACCCTATTGCCACTTATATCAGTGCATGCAAACCATTCCTGTTACCTATTCTGATTCTCTCTCTATGACTGCGTTTGAATTTTTCCTCTGTGGGTGTGTGCTTGCTGTCTCAAAGTCAGTATGCATTTGGAATATACAACTAATCTGAACAACAGTCATTAACAGAACCTACCCATAGCAACTCCAGAGAAATGAATAAGTTTATCTTCACCAATCATTACTTCCTCAATCAGCTTGCAGCTTCCCAGCTTTACTAATTCTGGATGATCAAAAGTTGAAGCAATTTCACC
This sequence comes from Sceloporus undulatus, assembly GCF_019175285.1. Lineage (NCBI taxonomy): Eukaryota > Metazoa > Chordata > Lepidosauria > Squamata > Phrynosomatidae > Sceloporus > Sceloporus undulatus. The sequence goes on from NC_056526.1 coordinate 56,916,980, forward strand.
ACCTGAGAATACAAATTAATGATAATCGGTATGATTAGCATGAAATAGTTTTAGTAAGTAATTTCTAAGTAGGCATATACAGCAGAACTGCAACAGATATGGTTCTGAAGTGATATAAAAGCAGAAGTGTTGGTGTTATTTGCTTTGTAGCTGTCATGGTTTCAAACACAAGTTTTAAAATACTACTTTTATATGACTATGTTACCATTCACTTTCAGCATGGATAATATTCTGTGCATCTGATGTTTCATTGTGGGCCTTTATATGTCTTTATGCCAACTTCCACAACAATTTTCTATAAACCCCACAAACAAATAGCAACACATTTGGAATTTGTATTCCTAAGAAAAATAACTGAAACCTAATTTTTTTTTGGAGGGGGGGGAGAGGAGTACAGATTCCCTATAATTCAGAACAATAAAGTGTTTTTTGTAAGTAGACGACATGGCACCATGCACAAAGAGGAAAGTGGATATTTTGAGGCCAAAATCTTATTGGCGCGCATAACTATGCCAGCACAAGCAGTGGTAAGCAGAATTAAAAAGATACCTAAGTGGTCAGGGCAGGCAGATATATACTTCTGTCACCATCCAGAGATGAACCTGCTGCATCCTGAGCAGCAAAGGCAATCTCCTAAAGATTCCTTTAGCTTCAAGGACCCAACTCAGAAGACAATCTTTTAAAGAAACAGGTTGCTCAGGAGTATCAAACTTCCTTTCTGGGTAGAAGTTTCTGTCTTCCTACTACTGCGCAACTAGGAAAACTATGTCAGTATAATGGACAGTGTAATGGTGGACTGCAGCAACAGGATTACAACCTGATCTCTCTCCTCTCCAGTCCTCATGTGACAAACCCCTAATCCAGAAGATCCCTCATCTTCAAAAATACAATTCTAGATAGATGCACATGAGTGCAACAGAAAAACAAGAAAGCATACTACGTGAAAACTCTACCTACAGTAGTTATCTAACTTCAAGCTGATGTCTTTCAACAACCAGAACATCTACTGTAGGGAATTCAATAAAGGGCCATCCAATATCAAGTAAGCCATTTTGAGTCTGTTTTCTTCTTACACTTCTGAATATGTGACATATTCATGTACTACCTTTATCAAAATACATTACACTTTTTCCATCCTAGTTCTTCAACCTGAAAGGAGAAGGATTGCAAATGCAAGGCTGAAATTTAACATCAATTCTAAAATAAGTTACTCTTCACCATACCTGTAACGAGAGCCAGACGTTCAACTCCAGCAAAATCTGCATGTTCGATTGCCATAACACCAGCGGCAGCAAACATTTGTTCTGGGTAATTGTAGATAAGTTGCCTGTAATTAAAATGTGTTCATAATAATGAGGCAGAAGACCAGAACATCTGAAAACGCCAACTCTGCTTGTTACTCAAAACTTTGGGGCACTTCCCAAACTTTGAGCCAAGCTTACCCTTGAAATGCCAGTGTTTTTTGTTTTTTTTTAAAAAAGCTCTGATGGATCAGACCAGGGACCCATCTAGTGCAGGAAAGACAACCTGTGACCCTCCAGATGTTTTCGTCTACAACTTCCCTAAGCCTCAGTCAGCCTAGCAGATGATGAGCAATTCAAGAAGCAGTCTAAAAAGCTAAAGGTCTCCAGGCTGCCAACTGATGGGTTCCCTGGTTTACCCTATCACCCTGTTTCCACAGAGGCAAGATACATGCCTCTGAAAAGTCCACAAGAAGGCCATACGATTAATAGCCCTCTCCCAATCCCCAGCTGTTCAGGTTCAGACATGTAATGATGCTACTACTGTGACATCCAGAATTTATCAATATAATCATTCTCTAGTACAGGACTGGAGAGTGAATATTTCCAGCAGCAACCAGTAAGAACGTGCAGAATGCAACTTACATTAATCCAATAAAATTCAACCAGAAAAATTTGTGAGAAAATTGAACATTCCACAAGTTACAAAAGTAAATTACAAGAACCACTGTCATGCAGAAAAACTTTCTTAAATATTAGGAAAACATCTAAAAATATTACTGATGCAGAAGAGATAGGGCTCCCTAGTCATAATCTGGCAATACAGGTACAAGCATGATTATAAAATTATGCATTAGCAAAGTTATTTGCAGACACTTTTAAGAATAAACAACAAATACAAACATTCTACAGCAGAACACATACCTGTTGATAAAACAATTTATTCCATGCTTGAGAATATGCTCAACCTTTTCCTTCATTTTTTCCTTCTCTGCTTGTTCTATTTCTGCCACCTTTGCTGTAGAATCCACTCTTACACGGGAGCCAAATATCTAAATCAAATTATAAAAATGGGACTATTAATTTTACAAGCTCAACTTTGATTACACTTACACTGTTCTTAAGGAAAACCCTCTTACCTTAATTTTATCAGTATCCATGCCAGTATTTGCAATAAGTATCTTTGCATTTTCAATTCTTTTTGGCTGGTTGACTCCAATTTTTTTATCTAACAGAAAACCTGAAAGAAAACAATCCAACTTGCTTACACAATACAGGTAGAGAGATTCACCTAATAATTATACTACTCCCTCCCTCAATTTTGCTGTTATTCAGATGATGTGCATTAATCAAAATGGTAAAAAGTAAAATAGTAAAAAATGTCCTACAAGGAGAAATTTAAGGAGCTGAGTATGTTTAGCCTGGAGAATAGAAGGTTAACAGGTTAAATGATAGCCCTTTTTAAATAGCTGAAGGGATGTCATACTAAGATAGAGCAAGTTTGCTTTCTGCTTCTCCAGAGAATAGGTCCTGGGGCAATGAATTCAAACTACTGTACATGAAAAGAAACACACTCCCTCAGAGAGTGGTGAAGTCTATTTCTTTGGAAGTCTTTAAACAGAGGCTGGACAGCCCTCTGTTGGGGGTGCTTTGACTGTGAGTTCCTGCATAGCAGGGGCTTGCACTTCATGGCCCTTGAAATCTCTTCCAACTCTATGATTCTATGAATATACAGTCATCATGTTTTGTTCATATATAGCCATCATGTTCTGACCTTATTATTCATAACAAATATCTCTTAACAAATGAGAAACTAAAAGATGTATGATTTAAATACTAATGATGGTCTTGAATTAAAAAGCTGTGAGTCTCTGAAGAGAACAGGAATCCTTCAGGGAGATTACTGGCAGACAAAAATGGCAAGAACAGGAACAGTATTTCCATCAATGTCCAGACACACTGTACAAAACAAAGGAAGCAGGGTAAAAAGTCCCCTCTAGCTCACAGGAATAGATGAAAACGCACGAGGATGAAACACAAACTCAATACAGCTATGCATATAGCAATTTTTTTTTCTATCATATGAATCATTAATCTGCACATGGCAAACCAGACTGAGGTAACAGGTTCCTTTTCCCAATGGGACTCATGGTGTCTTACAACATACAGCACGCACCCACATTATAGGTGAGTGCGCCATACCAACAGAGATAATTTCAAGCAACATTTTTCTGAATTCAAATGTTAAGATAATTTTTTTACTTCATCAAGCCTAAGACAAACAAGTAAATATTATCACTTGCTTATTTTCAATAATGAATGGATTTACATTTTTTTTTCCAGTGAAAAGTTTATCTTTATACTAAGCATGTCAAAATTCATGCAGGTCCATCTTACTCAGACATACAGGCCACTGAAGTAACAGTCAGTAAATAAAAAGGGGATACCTTCGTCTAAGTAAGAGTCTATTAGACTTCCTCCAAGCTTCTTAATCACGTGAATAGCTTCCAGATTACCAGAGCCCTTCAACCTAAGGACAGCATCCACTGCAAGTTTTGCAAAGTGAGCTTTGTGATGAGTAAGCAGTTTTGAAGAGAGGGTTGTTTCTGAAATATTCATCAAATCTTTATGGAACTGTTCTTCATTTCCACTGGAAAATAGGAAAGGTGAACTTAAGAAAAGTTCTGAGACTCCAATAAAAATACTGATCCAAAAACCGCGGACATCTGACTTTCCACTTTTTAACAGCAGCTACTTATGCCAACCCCACAGCCCCCTCATGAGACACAGGAGAACCTGAGCATCTCCACTGTCAGGAAAAAAAAAAACAATAAGAAATCCTAGTAAGCATGAAATCCCAGTAAGCTCGAAGATGCTTAGTATATATACTCTAGAAATTTTAGTTAAAAAATTGACCCAGAAAACTTAAGTCGACTTACCCACGGGTCAATGTAAGTACTGTACTTTAATTCTTATTAAAAATAGGGCTATTCCCTAGTGAAAGGCAAGAGTGTAATCTGTCCTGGAAGCACTGATCCTCCTCTATTCTCTCATCTATCCTGCCTTTAATATGAGCACAAACAGCTATGCCTGCTGGAATTTTGCACCTTCTTTGGCATTGTTTTCCTTGCTTCATCCTTTAGATCCTATGTGACATACCCATAAGTTTTACCCTCAACTTATCCATGAGTCATATCAAAATCCATAATATTGGCCCTCAAACACACCCTTGACTTATATATGAGATCAACTTATAGTCGAGTATATACGGTACTTGTGTACATAATAACCTTTACATTTTAGATACAGTGGTACCCCGGGATACGAATTGATCGCGTTATGAAATTTCCGGGATACGAAAAAGTTAGATTGGAAAAAACTGTTCCGGGTTACGATGTTTTTTTCGGGTTACGAAATTTATTTCGGCGTGAAATTCAAATGCGAAGCGCGGCTAGCGGCTTTCCAGCCGCTAGCCGCGCTTCGCAAAAGCCTTTTCGGGTTGCGAAATGTATCGGGTTACGAACGCCGCGGCGGAACGAATTAATTTCGTAACCCGAGGTACCACTGTACTGGCATTCATAGCCTCATATATTATTAAGATGTCTGGCACTGTACTTCCTTGCTGAAGCAATTAAAATTACACACTGAGTTACAATTGTTAAATGTGGAACCTTCTACTATATCAAATTAATAAGTAACTAGCCTCATAAAAGATTGTGTTTTTCTGGAATAGTTGGCCCTCTGTATCCACATATAATGCATCCATGGCTTGAATATATTCCCCCCAAAAAACACCAAAAAGCAAACCCTGATTTTGCCAATTTATATAAGGGACACCATTTTACTATTGCCATTGTATATAATAGGACTAGAGCACCAAAAGATTTTGGTATCCATGAATGGTCCCAAAACCAAAACCAAGTGGATATCAAGGGCCCACTTTATACATCCTTCCTTTTCTTCTACCGTATTTAGCAGAATGAGGCAATTTAGAACAATCTATAGTCCTGAATACTATTCTATATAAAAAAAAATCCTGCACATTATAAACAAAAATATCCGGCATAAAGGATTTTTTCTTGGATGGCCAGTGTAGACTTCTTAATGATCAGGAGTTGTAAAAACAGGTATCTAGATACTCAGAAGACGACCTTTTATACCACCACTTATTCACTGTCTTCATCAATTAAAAAAGCTTTCAAGAAAAATTTTTTATCTCCACACAGATTACACAATTCTGAATTTTAGCCATTAGATTTTAAGATGCATGACAGCAGAACAACAGGAAGATGCTAGTTTCAATCAACATGAAAACATTATTTTACAACTTAAAGTATTATTCATTTGTTAAATACCAATTGTTCTTCCCTCCTAGAGCTGCAAAAATCCATCCTTACACTGTACTTGATGAAGACAAATGCAAACCTGCGGTGTGAACTAACCTATGATCCACAGCAGATTTCACCAAGGCTTGTCTTGCTACTTTTGTGGCTTCTCTCCACCCTGAAATAATGGTTTGCGGATGGATCTTTCTGGCAATCAATAGTTCCGCTTCCTATTAATAAAGTACAGTTTACTTTAGCGCAAGTCACAAATATTATCTCCAATAAGCACATGCAACTATTGTTTAGTTTTGTGATGATACATTCTTGTTTCAATGCTTTAGGAATCCTTCCTTCCATGTTTGGCATTCAATCTTGCCCTCAAACAATTATCAGAAGCACTGAGTGACAAAATCTACTCATGTTACTTTGTCCAACACAAAGAAACATACTGTACTTTGGATATAACTCACATTAGTATGCATTTTTCACTACAATATTATGTTCTCTTCAAATTTAGTGCCACTATTTTTACAGACTTTTGACATCATGCTATGAAGGGCCTAATCATAAATTGGAAGAATGGATTTATTTTCCAATTAAAAAATTTCAACAGCTCAAGAATTCAGTAACTCACTATTTACAAACAATATGTAATCACAACTGTGGCAGTATTACCACAATCACAGAGTTGCAAGGTCTCATGGGCTATCAAGTTCAACCTGCTTCTCTGTGCAAGATCTCCAGTGAAAGCATCCCAAGCAGGTAGCTTTCCAACCTCTTTTTGAAGAGATCCAGAAGAGATCCCACCACCTCTCTAGGCAATTGGTACCACTGTTCTATCATGATTGCCCTACCAAACGTTCCTGACTAGGTAGCCATCAAATCAGGTGAAAGAGGTCTGTTCAGCTGGTGACTGGGGTTCAAGGAAGAAAATGCTTCCACCTCCCTCTCAGCAGCCAGTGAAGCTGCAATGAAGACTTCACAGAGCCACAGACCAGCAAGAGGAGTGTGAAAATGTCATCCTCCAGCACGGCAATCACCAGCTGAAAGACTGCTTTTGCCTGACGATTGGGGTGGGTGGGTTTCAGGCTGGGAGTTATAGAATTCCGACCATTAATTATAAAAGCTACACAATAAAATTTTATCTCTATCAACTTAGTATTTCCATATATAGACATAAAATATGCACTTAAAGATATGACATAATAAATCATTTCATTACCCTTAGCAATTCAGCTGCCAAAACTGTTACTGAAGTTGTTCCATCACCAACTTCATCATCCTGAACCTTGGACATATCTGTAGGGGGAAAAATGCTATCATATCAGCTTTATTACTGAAATTCCATGTAGCATTCCACACTTGCTAAATACATAAGAAAATAGTTCCCTACAACTTTGCTGTCTGGTACTAAGCAGGTCACACACAACCTCCTCTTCCCTGCATGACTAGTAAAAGCAGAAACAATGTTGATTTGCTCATCCAGATTTTCCTGGCATATAATTTCGGTTGCTTTAAGGCAGACAACCAGCACAGCACAGTTCGTAATGTCAGGCTGGATTCTCTACATGAACAAGTGTATCTTCCACTGGAAGCAAACATTCTACAGTTCTATACATCACTTGCTATAACAGCTTATCCTATATGTTCAATCAAACATACCAACTAAAATCTTGGCTGCAGGATTGTCAACTCCAATAGCTTTTAAAATTGTTGCTCCATCATTGGTCACTGTCACAGTGCCTTCTCTTCCAGTACTCAGAAGTATCTTGTCCTGCAAATCCACATTTAGCAGTATTATATATTTGACTTGATCACACTGACAAAGACTACATATTTCCAAATTTACTCATATCTTACCATGCCTTTAGGCCCCAGAGTGCTTTTGACTAGGTCTCCAATGGCAATGGCCCCAACAAAAGATGACTGAAATAGCATGGGAAAAAATTATTTATATCACGTCACTGCAAGATAATTCAAACTGTTCCTTTATAATGAATCAGACACTGAGGCCAAATGAAGTTCCAGACTTGAAAAGCAAATAATATTAAACCTACCAAACGGGCTGTTTCTGCTCTCTCCTCATCAGCACCAGCCTTGAATATGTTCACAGGAGCTAGCGACATGGACGCCTATAAATGAGACATTTAACATATAGCAGACATGTTTTCATGGTGTGGTACAAAACAACAGCTATGGTCCCAACCCAACATCATCACGCTACCAAACATCTGCTAACACAACAGCACTTTCTTCCTGTCTTCTTTCCCTTTCAGTCCTCCACAGTGTCTAAAAACACCAGATCTGAAGGGTTTCTTATCCTTCCAGAATACTTCTTAGGATGATGGAGCTCTCCAGAGAGAAGCAGTTCCTTGAATGGAATTGCCTTTCTAGCCATGCCCTCTGCTGCATTTTGCAGCACTGTTACTAGATAAATGGTATCTGTAGCATCCAGCGTCTTCATTTCATTATGTTACTTGCTATAACAGTTATATATTTTAAGTGTCTCAGGAGGAATTTTGAAGAGGAAAGTTGCAGTAAGAATGGGATTAAGAATGGCTTAATTCTTGGGTCTGCACACAGGCTTCTATGTAGCAGGTAAAGTGGATCTTGCTTCTCCAAGGCAGCCACTTCCATATCTGGGAATTGTGCCTCAGCTAATGAAAAAGAGAGCGTAAGCCTTTCAGCCACGTTCGATAGCAGACAAGGAGAGGACAAAAGAACGGATGGAGCAGGGTGTGCTTAACACACAAAGTCTCATGGAAGCACAGTTTAAGTAAAGATTTAATTAAGTGGGAGGCTAACGAGGCTGAATTTAAGTCTCAGGACGAATTGGTTACAGAGGGATAAAATTGTATAGCTATAAACAAATATGTTTATAGTGTTACGGTTGACAAGAAATATTTGGGACTTCATAGGGGAAAAACTAAGCTCTAAAATACACTGCAAGAATAATCCACTTTGAGGATCACTTTAACTTCCCCGGCTCAATGCTAGGGAATTCTGGGAAGTGTAGTTCTGTAAGACATTTAGCCTTCCCTTGTGCCACAATATGCTACAGTTCCCAGGATTCCCTAGCACTGAGCAAGGACAGTTAAAGGGACAGTCTCAAACTGGATTATTTCTGCAGCGTGTTTTGGACCTGTATTTTAATGTCCCTTGTGTACAGATGATGAGCGTCTGACTGGGGAAAGGTATAATCTGTTACTGAAAACAGAACTGGAGCATGAACTGGTGGAAGGCCCTATGGTTCAAAGGGCCCTAAACCTGCCGGAGGGGTGACATTTTATTTGTATCTCTTCGGTATGTCTATCCTACGCTGTCCATGAAAAAGAGCCCAAGGCAGATTGTCCTGGAAGGGAGGCATAGCTCCAGGCTATGAAAGGAAAACACAAAGGGATGAAAAAGAGATGGAGGAGGAAGGGGGGCCCTGACACCATCCTAGGCTCCCTTGCTATGGACGCCAGAGAGAGAGAGAGACAGGATGCATCCACACTGCAGAAATAACCCAGTTTGAGACCGCTTTAACTGCCTTGGCTGAGTGCTAGGGAATCCTGGGAAGTGTAGTTTGCTGTGGCACCAGAGAAGGCTCAATGTCCCACAAAGGAGCCACAGTTCCCAGCATTCCCTAGCAGCATTATGGAGCCAGGGCAGTGAAAGCGGTCTCAAAGTGGGATCGTCTCTGCTGGGCGGAGGGGAAAGGAAGGCAGGGAGGGCCACCTTCCGGGCGGGACGCGGGAGGAACTGCCCCGCGGGGCCGTTCATTGTGGCGGCCTTCCTCCCAAAGCCCTTCTGGAAGCTTCGCCCTCCTCGACAAAATGGCGGCCTACAGCCCCCTCCCGAAGGAAGGAAGGGACCGACGACCCCCTCCCCCGCGCACGAGGCCCCCCTCCCCCGCTCACCATGGCAACCAGGAGCTCAAGGCCGACTCGTTCCCAGCCTCCGCGTGCTCAGGGACACCGCCTCGCGCCCCGCTCGACGAACAACGGAAATGCCGGAAGTGACGTCACCGCGGCTCAAGGGGAGGAAGGGAGCGAGGAATGATGCATGCTGGGAGTTGTAGTTTTCCCCCTCCTTTCCCTCTGTGGCCTCTAAACCAGGAAGGGAACTCAAAAATAGATTAGATTAGATATTCTCTTGCATATATGTTTGTAGAGAGAGATCTTGAAGCACCTTTGAGACTGACTGAAAGGGAGAAGCTGGCAGCAGGAGCTTTCCTAGGCCTCAGCCTGCTTCCTCATGAGGAAGGGAAGAGTTGTTCTCTAAGTCAAGTGGTTCCCAAACTGTGGGCTTCCAAATAAGTTTGGATTTCAACTCCCAGAGGCCCTGACAAGCATAGTCAATGGGCAGGAATTCTGGGTGCTGAAGTGCAAAGCATCTGGAGGACCAAAATTTGGGAGCCACTGGGTAGATGAACGGTTCCCAAACTTTGGTTGCTTTGAACTTCAGTTCCCAGAATTCCAGACCACTGGCCAAGCTGTTTGGGGCTTCTGGGAATTGGAGTGCAAGACTTCTGGAAGGCCAAAGTTTGGGGAACACTGCAGTGATGCTTCCATGGCTTTATTTGGACTTCAGTTCCCAGAAGCCTCACCCATCTTGGCCTGGAATTCTGGGAGTTGAAGTCCAAAAACCTGGAAGGCCACAGTTTGGGGTGTTCCCCTATTTAGGGGTAGCTGTGCAGGCCAAACAGCAAAATACAACATTATCCACAAAGGAGTGAGACATATACTGTTGTTGTGTGCTTTCTTCAAGTCATTTCTGACTTATGGTGACCCTGAGGAGAACCTATCATGGGGTTTTCTTGGCAAGATTTGTTCAGAGTGGGTTTGCCATGGCCATCCTCTCAGGCTGAGAGAGTGTGACTTGCCCAAGGGTCACCCACTGGCTGAGCAGATTTGAACCCTGGTCTCCAGGCTGCTAGTGCTGGCCAGCCAAAATGTGCAATACACGTAATGCAAGTTGATCTATCACATTAACAACCTGTAAACTGCTCTGCTCTGAGAGCTTTTGTGGCTGAAGAGCAGTGTATAAACACTTTAAATAAATTTTAGCAATGATAGGAGAATTCAAGAGGCATATTTTATTTCATTTCATTTCTATGCCGCCTTTCCACCAGAATGGGACCCAAGGCAGCTCACAAGTAAAGATTATCACACTACACTCATACAGTGCTGCTATTCCACTTTCTCAGGCTGCCTCCTGTTGCATTCTGGGGTTTGTAGTTCAGTGAGGCCTAAGAGCTTTGGCTGAGAATTCTAAATGCCTTTCCCTAAAATGCAAATCCCAGAATGCAACAGGTGGCAGCCAAAGCAGTTAAAGTGGAATGTCAGCACTATAAGAGCATGGTGTGTTTAACATGTTACAATAAATTAAAAGGCGATTAAAATCAGGTAGCTAAACAACAGTAGTACAGTGGATCCTCTGTATCCGCTGGGGTTTGATTCCAAAATACCAAAATCCTGGATGCTCAAGTCCCATTACAATGGAACAGCAAAATGGTGCCCTTTATACAAAATGACAAAATCAAGGTTTGCTTTTTGGAATTTATATATATATATATTAAATATTTTCAAGCCGTGAATGCTGGAATCCATGTTTGTTTGTTTGTTTCTGAAACATACAAAAGTTAAATACATAACTAAAACACACACACTGCATAAAACCCTCCGACATGATTATAGATAGCCATGTTAGTCTGGAACATCAGTATGCAAAGAGATGTTGTAGTACCTTTGCGACTCAGTTTCAAACGTACCCCACCGTTGAGATTGTCATTTAGTTTCAAAGGTACCCCAAGAGATCCCTTTATATACTGGAAACACACAATGCAAGTTTTTGAAGCTCCATTGCCTTCTTCATCAAACAAAAGATGTTAAAAAAAGATCATGCAAGAGGAAGAAAGAGTGACAATGTGGGAGTCACAGGCCTGCATTTTCTGTAGATGCTATATTTGCTGTCACTCACCTGGGCCTGTATTAAAGACTCCTCTAAACCAACAGAACTACAGCAGAGACATCATCTATTCAAAATGTAGGCTTGTGTCTCCCGCATTGTCACTCATTCTTCCTCCTGTATGTTTTTTTTTTTTAGACACTTGTTTTGCCAGTGGAACTTTGAAACCCTGAATTATGTTTTTTCCCCATTTGGCTGGCCAATAAAGGCATCATTCATTTTTTGTGGGGGTTTTGGGCCTATGTGGCCATGTTCTAGAGGAGTTTAATCCTGACATTTCGCCAGCACCTGTGGCTGGCATCTTCATGCCAGCCACAGGTGCTGGCGAAACATCAGGGATAAACTCTTCTAGAACATGGCCACATTGCCCGAAAAACCCACAAAAAACTATGGATGCCGGCCATGAAAGCCTTCGACTTCACAAAGGTATTATTCCTTTTTGGAATTTATATTTATTTATTTCCCCTACAGCAAGGGAGTTACAGCTTCCAAACTCTTGGGAGAGCCACAGTTCCTAATCAGAGTCATCACAAGCAGACTGTGAACAAGGCAACTGGTTTCTCCTCCTTTTGGTCCCATTTAATTGTAAGACATTAAAATGTATTGTATTGATTCAACTCTTGTTACATCCCTGGCTGGAACTAGCCACATATCAGATTGTTCGTTAACTTCTTGTTGTGTGCCTTCAAATTGTTTCAGACCTATGGCAACCCTAACACACGGTTGGGTTTTTGTTTTTTTGGTATGATGTCTTAAGAAATGGTTTGCCACCGACTTATGCTGAAGATGAGAGGGTGTAACTTGCCCAAAATCATCCAATGGGTTGCTGTACCTGAGATAGGTTTTCCCCACACAGCTTCAAATTATCCCCCTCCTACAAACATTTATTCTGCTACCTCTTCTCTCGGCTTGTCTGATGAAAGAAAGCAGGAGCAGCAATGCAGGTCCAACCTGCCAGCCATGTCCCAGAATACCTAACAAAGCTTAATCAGGGGCCCAAATGTGAAAGCTCCTTTTTGCTGCCACTTCTCCCCTGCCAACTCCTTGCTCCATTCAGTCTGTCTCAAAATAGCACCGCAGGAGTGAGTTTGCATGGGCAGACACCATCACAGAAAGTCATCAACAAGACTTCATGGTGGTTTTAAGGGACCCCCAAAAGAGAAACTTAATGCAACCCTCAGATCCACCATGGTCCTAAAAGCTGCTGATTCCACTTGTCTTTCTTGTATGCCAATACTTTGACTGAAGCCCTCCTGCTGCCCACTTTTCCTTCACTGTCCCTCCTGGATCTTTCCACCTCTCCCAGGGATGCACTAATGCCCACTTTGGGAATCACTAATTTAATATTGTCTGGACTAAATGGCAGCAGCACTCTTGGATTTCACAGAAGAAACTTCTCCAGCTTATCTGGAGATGCCATGGGTTGAACTTGAGGTTTTCAGTATGCAAAACCCTTCAACCAAGAACAAACTCAGAACTTGTATCATTAACTTGAAAATAGAATTAGCTTAGAAATTCATGGTAAATAGACTGAGCCAAATTAGATTAGAAATTCTTAACTCAGAGGTCTTGTTATTTACTATCTTTAGCATCTAGGCACCACAGCTAATGTTGTACACCGTACTTAAAATATGATGTTGTGAGCTGCCTCGGGTCCCAAATAGGGAGAAAGGTGGGATAAAAATAAAATAAAATTATAAATATTTCAGTTGATGTGGACGCAAGGAAAAATATAATCCCACCCTAAACACCAAGGAAACAATAAAGACTCCTACACAGTAAAAATCAGATATTTTATTGCCATGCTACAGTTCTTATGAAGCAGGCACTGGTGAGGGGACAATGTTGTCAATAATACAGAATACATTTTAAAATGGACATCTGTAAGCTCAATGAAAAAGCAAGCCAAAATTAAGTGGTAGTATATGGATGATGAAAAAGAAAATATATTAGCCATAGTATAAATGTTACTCTCTCTTAAAAGGAAGCCTGGAATGTTTTTTTTTTTGGGGGGGGGGGGTCATGAGGAAGGTGGGGTTACAGTTTATGAACTTTTCAGGAATATTTTGGCAACTTTTTAGACTTTTTTATAAAATAAAACTCTAGAAAGCTACTTTTATACAAAGTTGCTAAAATGCCTTTACATAGGAAAACATTTAAAATGTAAAATTAGGACATACAACAACAGCTTTACAGTATTTTACAATGTAATGACAAAAGTAACATACAAATACAGTTTTGGCTTTTTATAGAAATGTATAGTTAGGCATTTAGGAAATGCATTTGTGGCACACCGGTGATTATAGGACTACACCGTCCATGTTCAATGCTAAGACTCTAGATCAGTTGTACTGTAAATTCTGAAACATGTTCTTCTCTAATCTCACAGTGGTTCTGAAGCCATAGGTGACACTACAATGGAATGAAATGTTAACGTCTAAAAACAAAAAAGCAAGGCACCATACTTGCTGGTTGAAACATGCCATGTTGGTACACCAAACAAACACTATTTTCTTTTACAAAAGTGGAAGCATTCAGTATACATTCAGTAGCAATCAATGTCTTAGAAACAAGATAGCTTGCATTCACAATTTGGCAATTATCAGGGGAAATATATAATTAGTACCATATATTATTTTTAATACAGAGTGTGTGTATTGCATTGAAAATTAACAAGGAATTCAGGTGTTGGCATCCATTGCTAAGCAAAAAGTGAAATTCCTGAGTGAAGGACCCTCTCCATTATTAAACTCATTTGCTTTACATACAATACTCCAAATATAAATGCACCAATGAAAGCAAAATTCAAATAGTAATCTTAACTTTAAACACAAATAGGAATAAAAGTGTTCAGGTATTTTTCATATAATTTTAATAGTATCATCTTTTCAGGTCATATGTGAAAGTCAGACAGATAGTCTGGGGCAAACATGATGCTTTCTGCTAATTGAATGTAAGTTATGCAAGAAAATTCCAATACAGGCTGAGTATCCCTTATCCAAAATAGATTTTGGAATACCTGTTTTTGCATATATACACACACACACACAATGAGATATCTTGGAGATGGGGACCAAGTCTAAATACAAAATTCATTTATGTTTCATATACACTTTATACACATACTATGAAGGTAATTTTATAAACAGTATTTTAAATAATTTTATGCATGAAACAGTTTCTGTACATTGAATCATCAGAAAACAAAGGTGTCACTATCTCAGACACCCATGAAAGAAGTTTTGGCTTTTGGGAATATTTTGGATTTCAATCTATAGCTCTTTATCCACTGCAGGAATGGAGGAAGGAAGCAGGTAAAATTTTGTGGCAAAGAAATATCAGCTTTATCCTTTTTCACTTCAAATCAAGATCCAGAGATGGGAGGGAACAACACTAGCAATCCCAATGTGTGGCTAATTTAACACTAGCTGTCCTTGTACAGACTGGCACAAATTAGGCTGGTTGTCAAACTGTTTCAAAATGCCTTTAGGCAAGTGTGTGTGTATGCATGTAAAATGGTATTCATGTAATCTGGTCTTTAACTGTAAATCAGGTCTATCCCTAAATTACAAATTTTATGGCAGGATTTCCAGAGGACAGTTAATTATGAAAGAAGCCTTCTCATGGTAAGCCCTTTATCAACACTTAAGAACAGCTAGGAAGACAGCTTTTTATCAAGAAAGTGGACCATCTCATTTACAACAACTGCCATACATTTCATTTTATACACATAGATACAGGTTAATGAACATAGTAGAAAGCACTATTTTACCAAATATTTATTTTGCCAACCTAAAAAAAATGATTAAAGTATTTTAACTGTCCATTGAAATTAAACTGTTACAAAACCCAACTGTTCACGGACACTAAAAAGCAATGTTGTCAAATATTAAATTTCATCATCATTCTCTTACACACAATGCTACCTTAATGTGGAATAAATTCTGAGTTGGAACCTGTTGAGAGCAGAAACTTGGGAAGGAAATGTCCACATCCCATTCCTCTCTCCCCTCTGCCAAGAAGTCAGGGGATCTTTCTGGACAATGTAGGCTGCAGTGCACATGGCTTCTGGCAGAAAGTGGAGTGCCCCAGACTGGGCTGAAGCACCATGTATAAGAAGAGCTCAAGTCATATAAGGACTTCCTCCAAGCAGCATTCTGCCCTGCATCCCACAGTATTCCACTAACGTTAAGAAACGGATTTCTAGGGAGTGCAATAGGGAAAGAGTACAGGAAAACCCTGGTTCCCTGAGTTTCCTTCCTTTCAGAATCCTACCCCGTGTACTAGTGTTGTAGTCCAACAGATCATATGAAAAACATATTGACTGTACCACAAGAATATTTATTTATTAAGGCTGTTAATACTTGGGGTCATTTCACTC
The DNA here is from genome assembly GCF_019175285.1 of Sceloporus undulatus. Taxonomy (NCBI): domain Eukaryota; kingdom Metazoa; phylum Chordata; class Lepidosauria; order Squamata; family Phrynosomatidae; genus Sceloporus; species Sceloporus undulatus. The sequence continues at coordinate 56,932,879 of NC_056526.1, forward strand.
ATTACATTTGCAAAATTAATGTTGGTAGTTGTTATTTAAAGTAGTTTTAGGATTTGAGAAGACTGTAACGTTCTTGTCGAGGCCACGTGTACCTTGAAACATACATCAGAAACATAATACAGTACAGTGGTACCCCGGGATACGAAAGCACCACGTTACGAAATTTCCGGGATACGAAAAAATTCCATAGGAAAAAACTGTTCCGGGTTAGGGTTTGTTTTTTTCCGGGTTACGGAAAAAATTTTTGGTGCTTTTCGGCACTTTTTCGCACGAAATCGCGGCTTCAAGCGCTAGCGCCTATGGCTTTTTCGGGTTGCGAAAGATTTCGGGTTACGAAGGGCGCCGCGGAACGGATTATTTTCGTAACCCAGGGTACCACTGTACTTTAAAGTCAGAATATCTTGGGAGGTATTTGCAGGAACTGGAGTGGCCAGCTGTAAAGAAAAATAGTGCTGTATAAAAAGTAGTGTTTTGCAACCAGTCAAAGGCACAGAAATTCTGCTGCCAGTCTTATGTGTTCCTCAATAGTGGGAAGCAAGAACTAAAATTTCAAGCAGTATACACTGTTGCTTGCAGAGAATACAAAAGCCTAGAAAGTGATGAAACTAATGACATGAAAAAGGAAGGCATCAAGGAAACTGATTGGCTAGCACTAAGGATGGGGAGAGAGTATTAAAATGTCAGAAAGTTTGTTCTGGCAATATTATTACTTATAGGTGTCCAAATGTAATCCAGATTTTCACAGTTTTTGAATTTAAATTGGTGAGTTATTTACTTTGACTTCTACTTAGCCTTTATCTTTATAAGGTACTCATTTTCTAGAGAAGGAAAAAAAAAGGATTTGCAGAACTAAATGAATCCTGGAATGAGAATCTAAACCTTAACATTCACAAATGTACCATTATGAGAGCACATGCAATACTGTTTGAGTTTAGGCCACTAAATTATTATCCATATTGCCAAAGACTATACTGCTAATTTAAAAAGTACCCTGCAGTACAGTGGAAGAAACAGTACTAGCGGCCAAAACAAATCCAGGCCAAAAAAATGAATTTTGTACAATCTGTACACTTTTACGCTGTATCAGTCCAACACATATTTTATATCTCCTTTCACCTTTCCTCACTGGTCTAGAAATAAATTTTGGCAAGTTTCCTATACATATATATATATATATTTCTTAGATTTATGCAACTGCACCCACAAAATTTCAACCTTCAACACACTGCATAATAATCCAGTACATTTTAAGAAAACTTAAAATAGTTGGGAGGAGAAAAAGACTATAATGTGACAAGACAATCTTGAGATGTAACTCATATGTAGCTCATTTCTGAGGTCAAAGAGTAGATGGATTCTGCCAAGGTCATACAATATCCAGGTTCTCTATTTCTGTTAGAAGCCTTGCTAATTTTTTCTCTCAGTAAATACATGCAATAGTGCAAAATTATTTGAAAAATAATGAAAAATGATAATTTAAAAACAATAGTGAAAGGCGTAGTGGAACAGTGAGCGCAAGAAAGAGGAGATCAACTTTTATCTGTGTCAGTCATACAAAATGTTTGTCCCTCAATGTGTGATTGTGTAGAAGAAAAGAAGTTGGGCAAACTCCAAAACCACTGTTTGGGGCCCCAATAAAAAACATGAAGTAGTCATATTTTAGGAACACAACCACATTAGAAACAAATGCAAAGACCATTAGCCCTACATTGATAGCTTAGGCGTGACCATTTCTGCTCAAGTTTTATCTGCTGTTCTGTTCTGTTAAGCATGAACAGAACTAGCAAATCAGTAAATCTAAAAATAAGACGTGGAAATTATTCACTCATCTCACTATGGCAGAATGGTGTTCAAAGCTGATGGCATCTTTGCATCTTATCCAGGAGACAAATGAAAGAGTTGTACATGTGCCCAGTATGACTGTGGGATTAGTGCATAAGCGCCAAGATAGCATCTAGAGTAGAAACATGGTATACGTAATAATACCACTATACAACTCTGAATTCAATCAATCTCATCTGATTCTGGAGAGTCAAGAGGGTCAGGCGTAATTAGAACCTGACCACCTGAAATCCTGATGAAGATCTGGAAAAATATTATCAGCCAAAGTTGGGAGCTGGTCCAAAAGTCAGACTCAGTATACAGTAACTTCCTATGTTTCTAATTCCATCCCCTTCCTTTGCAGTAACAGAAAACTGGTACCAGAAATAATGCTTGGAAATATGTTATCAATATCTGGTAAATTATAAACATCAGTTCATTATACTGTACCTAGATCTGAGATGCACTGTTTGTTATTTATATTTGTTTCAATAAAATCTTCCTTAAAAACTAATAAAATGATTTAAAAATATATTTGGTAAAATATCTGAAACTAGTGTTGAATCAGAGGGATTTCCTATGATTTAGGAGCTGTAAAGGGTACACCTGTTTTGATACCGTACCTACAAATCTAACTAGCCTCAAAGCAGCCTCCATCCACTCTTCTGTTTCGATATTATTTATCAAAATATAGATCTTTTAAGATACATGGACCTTTGAAAGGTAACATGAAAAATAAAGGTTTATATGCAAATTTGAGTTGCAAAAGACAAGGTGGGTTATATAGACAGACCCATACAGTTCTGAATTTGGAAACTAAAAAGATACCTAAGACTTTATACGAGTAACTGTAAGATTGTTTGTCAGGTAATATTGCCTATACCCCATTAGTGAATAAATGTAGTGAATCTGTATTTAGAGGTATGTCACGCTATTATATCTGCTCTTGTACTTTTCATCTCAACAATAACATTAGCAAATATATTGTAACTTGCTACACTAAGGTGGAGTAATTCACAGCTAAGATTAACAAATAAGGGCACCCAAGAAGCATGTCCTGAATTCTTATTTCTCCATACAAATATGAACTGACTGTCTAACTGAAGATTTATTGTAATTTTCTGAAGGCTACTGTGAAGGACGTTTCACTATCATTTTAGTAATTTTCTCAAAAGTAAAGCACTTTCCTGGTAAGCACACTGCAAGTCCAAATGTGTTAATACTGATGGCAAAGTAAAAAGGAGCCCCAAATCTGCAAATGATGAATTTATCACAAAATTGACGAGTCTCCAATAAAGTGCATTATCTTGTCATCTGATAGCAGCTAATTAAACACACTGCCCCAATGAAGAGGCAAAGAGAAATTCCCAGGTGACATTAAATGAGAAAGAAAAGAACTACTATAATTTATTGCCAATATACATGGCATTTGGCAAGTAGGTGGTGTTCAGGTACATAAGACATATGAGAAGAATGAGGAAATAATATTTAGAGACAACTGCTCAAACTGGAACTGTACATCAAGCAATACACTGTGGGCATATCTTCACTTTGCTGGATACTTTATAGGACTGACTTGCTGCACGCAAGGACCTGAGTTTAACAGCATGGAATACTGACAGCTGGGCTCCAGGTTGCTGCAAAGGAGAGGCTTTCATACAGTTCTGACCCATTCTATTTACAACTGCTTATATAAAATGTCAGGGGCAAAATCAGAACCTTTTTCTCCCTGACAATGTTCATAGCGAAATAGAAAAGGTTAAAAAGTTTTAAAATCTCTGTAAAAAATGTCTTTGCCAGAACTGAGCAAAATCTGTAGTCATAGTAGCCTCTTAAGAGGGGACTATGGCTATCAAATTACAGATAAATAAGTACAGGAGATTTTGTTGTGCATGCTTTTAAATTTGGAATTTAATAAATAAAATGCATTTTTTTTATTTCTTGGTATAACTGGAAGAAATTTGCACTTAACTGGAGATTTCTGAAATTCTTTTATTACACATCCCTTTTTGCACAGAAAAAAAAAAGCAGTAAGGAGAATCTGGGAGAGTGGGGGCTGTATGCAGCCATGCAGGCAATATTTTGTCCACCTCTCTTTTAGACAGAATTTAGTAGTGTTGGACGAATGGCCTTTTCAGAGTCTCATCCTTGCAGCACCCCATCTCATCTCTTCTTGCTATTATCCCCATTTGTCATTGTTGCTGATAGTTCAACAATACAATAGGAGTCTTGTTAGAATCAATGATTATTGTTAATACAGGTCAAGTTTCCCGTAATGCTTGGGACTAGAAGTGTTTTGG
>NC_056526.1:56937009-56943868 GCF_019175285.1 Sceloporus undulatus
ATTATTATTATTATTATTATTATTATTATTATTATTATTATTATTATTATTATTATTATTATTGAATTTGGTATATCTGCATATACAGTGGGCCTTGGTGTCCACTGGGGTTTGGTTCCAGGACTCCCAGCGGATGCCAAAATTTGTGGATGTGTAAGTTCCATTATAAACAATTGCATAGTAAAATGGTGTCCCTTATATGGTAAAATCAAGGTTTGCTTTTTGCATTCGTTTGGGGGAAGGAGTATTTTCAACCCATGCATGGTTAAATCTGTGGATGCAGAATCCATGGATACAGAGGACCGACTGTACATAATGAGATATCTTGGAGATGGGACCCAAGTCGGAAATCCATATACACTTTATACACAAGCCTGAAGGTAATTTATATACAGTATTTTAAATAATTTTGTGCATGAAACAGTTTGTGTATACTGAACCATCGGGATACAGAAGTGTCACTATCTCAACCAGCCATATGGACAATTTTAGAGTATTTTGGATTTTCAGAAAAAGGATACTCAGCCTGTACTTTTCTCTCAATATCTCTATCCAATTAAAAAAAGGAAGTGTAATCATAAATGTTAATGAAGTCACACCCCTTCTTTCAAACCAAAATGATTTCGAAGCCTATGGTAAAACTTACGCTATGAATAGAATGTTGACTAACCAATCCCTTACCTACCTACCATGGATATTTTCACAGAAACAGTATCTAAAAGATGTCAGCTCCTCCTGTAACATATCTACAAAATCTTGAAACCTTTCTAAGCTTCACCTGGGCTTCTGTTTTAGCTCTGAGAACTTTCAAGGGAAGCTCACTTTGCCTCAGAAAGCAACAGAACCAGTCTGAAGGAGTCTGGCTCGGGTTTCTAGCTTCACCTGAAACTGATGTACAATCTCATTACATTCTCATATAACATATGCAGAAAGGTATTTCAGGCAGTTGACGTTCTTTAAGTAATGAAGACAAAACCACAGGTAACCAGAAAAGTAGTTTTGCTTGACAAAAGAACTCAAGACAGGGATATTATAATTTTTGCCTCTTATACTGGAGGAAGCATGGCCCTAAATAGCAGGTGCTGGAGAACACAAACCCGAAGGTGCTCATGTCTTGGTTGTAGGCTTCCCTTCATAATTTGCCTGGCTACAGTGGCAAAATAATGCCAGATTAGACAGCGCTTTGATTTAACCTAGCAAGGCATTTCTGATAGCAGAGGGCAGATCTTCCAATCCATGGGATATAAATAAAACAAATATAGATGTAGGGCAGCTCTATAATGTCTGAACGCTCAAGCCTGTTCCTATTTGTTTTAACTCAGAATAAAGTTTCAGTGAATTCAATGACACTAAGTCCACATGAAGTGTGCACAGGACCACATTTCCAATCCAATACATTATTGCAAAGTTTAACCAACTATCCAGATTTACTGCCACCACATAATGTTCAGAGCTTCTCTCTAAAAATATTCATGCTGCTTTGGCATGATAATGGTCAAGTTTACATTTAATACAATAAACCCTTTATTTGTTTACTCAAATAATAATTTCAAGTTTTGTTTTCTATTTTACAATTGGAAGAAATAAAGATACCTATGCATATTTACTGAGATTTGTCACTGAATTCAATGGGACTTACTCCTAGTTAAGCAGGTACAGGACTGCAGTCTTAGATTTGCAGCTTCTGCACTATGACACGGGACAGATTTGCAGTTGTTTAAATAATGTTTATAATTTTTAATTTTATAAATATAAGAGTACCATTATGCGCCAAGTTATACATTATACAACCCATATGCTTATAGTACGAAAATTTAGGTTTTGTAAGAAAGTAAGTTTCACATACTGTGATCTCCCCCCTTATTTCTTCTTTTGTTTTTCAATTCCAGGATAAAAACTTGCCTCCATGTTTCTGAAACTAATAGGAACAATGTTACCATTCTATAAGCATTATGACAATGATTGCTTCTCCTGCAGTTCCACTATTCTGTGCTGCTATAAACCTTGCACTTCAATGGCTGTACTCCAAGAATCTTTACTGTGAAAGTGAAGGTGTCCTGAAGAGATTATCAGGTAAAATAAGCAGATATCAGAGGTCCTGGGAATATTCAGCAGTAGTTAAGCTATTATCCGTCTATTAGAGGGTTAAGTTCATATATTGATAAATATTTCCAGAGATTCTGCACACATTCAGTAGATACTCTATTCATGAGACTTGTTGTGCCAGCAAACATAGCTTAAGATGGAACACAGTGACATTGAGATCAGCACACCAGCACAAAAAAGTACACTATGGCAGCAATAAAAAAAAAAGGTTATGTTTGACATCTTAAACAGATATCCCAATACAAATGGTTAAGACAGATCGTGGTCTCGCAGAAACCAAGAGTGCTATTATTTATGGAACCATGTTATTGACTTGTACTGACAAATTATACAATGTATGCACACCCACCATTCCAATGGCCCACAATTATTTTCTGGAAGAAAACAAGCATGAAAACTCATGTCTCAACATGCTCTCCTCTAAGGTGCCACAGCACTTTCTGTTCTCAAACATCGAATATGCATGTTTCCATTTGTGCAAGTAATAAGGAAGGCCTTTCTGATAAGCGACAGTACCACCAATGGGCCTTCAAAAAGCTTTTCCATGGCAATAAAGAAACTGAACAAGATGCTACACACAAAATACACTGAACAAAGACTATGTACAAAATTAAGGGTTTACAACCTAAATACTGTACAAGGAAAATGGAAAAAATGAATGAAAAGCAAGGAAGGAAACAGAACATTTTACAGAACTAAAAGTAAAAATATCCCGCCAGACATAATGTTACTATAAATAGCATCACAACTGTCTAGAGCAGTGATTCCCAAACTCTGGCCATCCAGGTGTTTTGGAATTCAGCTCCCAGAAGCCTCAGCCATCTTGGCCAGTGGCCTGGAATTCTGGGAGCTGAAGTTCAAAACACCTGGATGACCAGAGTTTGGGAATCACTGCTCTAGAGTGAACTGTACAACTGTACAGAAAAAAAACATGGCAAACCTAAACCAAGGCTGGTTTCAGACTTTGATAAAGAGAGGTGTGACTTTTCAAACGGCAATAAAAGCAAATCAGTCCTGAAGCTCTACTTCCAAAATGGTCTGAAAAGGAATATTTAAGATACAGACTGGAACCCAAAAAGCCCTGTGCACTAGTGGATAGTATTTCTGCACACATAAGGGAGATCTGACTTGAATTATTGTTTCTTTCCTTATGACTGCATCCCTTCACAATGCATGGGATACTACTGGTCTTCAAAGGCAGGGGAAAAGTCTGGCAGAATGCTACTCTTTGTATCAATCAATCATATAGCGTTTTAGTCTTATAGTACCATATTCTTCAATGACACCCTTTCAGGTTATCAAAAGATGCAATTTTATCTAGGTACAAAAAATATATATACATCCTTTGCAGAGGGAAAAAAAACCCAACAAGTCCTGTAACTGACACACAGTCTCATTCTGAAATCAAAAAAGATCTGACATTAAGAAGATGGTTTTCAATTTCTAGTTGCTGGATTTGTAGTTGGTGATTTTAAAGTGCATCTGATCATTAGTTCATGGCCTGTTTTAAAACTGAAACCAAGTGCTAGCTAATATACGTTTTATCAAGTTGCAGATTTCCATTAAAAAAATTCTGTCCCTAGCCTGACAACTCTTAAAGTAATGGCACTCCAGTCATCATTTTAAAATCTGAAATCTATTAACTGGCTATATTAAAAGACTAGCACTCTTCAGTAACATGGCAAGCTGCTTCTATTAGGAAGGTTTTAGGGGTCAGTCCTACTAAACACTGGTTCATGGCCCAGAAATTTATTTAGTCCATAAAAAACAAGATAAAACAATTTATACCATGTTTGAACACAACTTAGCCTGATGAGAAACTCTCTCATTTGTGCCACATGAACTTGAACATGTGAATCATCAGATATATATTTTGAGAGATTACACTGATCTGTGAGCAATGCTATTTTCAGGAGGCATAGAAGTGTCATAACATCTTCAGTGACTTTATGTACGCGGCTAGTCTGTCAACACTGGCATGCCACTACAACTTTCAGTCAATGAAATAGGCACTATAAAAAGATGGCAACACTGACCAAAAGCTGCTTCTACAGTTGTAAAATGATAGTGTTACTAAATACTCTTTCTACCTTAAAATTCCCTTTAGACAAGCACATGAAGGGAAAAAACCCTATAAGTCTATGAAAAGTGATAGCATTTAAAAAGTCAAACAGAGCACTCATTCAATTAAAAAAAATTCACAAAGGTGCAAATGATTTAACTAATGCTTTCCAGGCTCACATAGGCAGGTCAGTACTGTTATGTCTAGTTTTTCTAGAAGTACCGTCGTCTCGAGGCAGTGCTTTCTGCAAGCTTGACATAGCAGCTGTTCTTTCAATGTCTATCACAGCATACAGCTCTGTGCGCCTGGTTGGAGTCTGTGGAAGTGGAGTGGTAGGAGTTTTTGGAGTCTGAGGGTTGTCAGAATCACTACCACCTTCCAAATCAACCTGTATATAGTTGAGCTGCCTGTGTTCTGAAGTTGGTCGCCTAATATCAAAATTAAAGACTGTTGGGGTGCAGTCCCGACGTCTTGAATATTCTATTTTGTGAGCACTTGATGGCACTGTTACATTCTCTGTATTGACATAATTATGCATGGGATCTAAATTATTGTGATAGCCGTTAAGAGAAGGTGTCTTTGGTCCTAAAATGTCATCCTCCTCTTTACTGAGCTTGCGGGCTTCCCAAACTGGAGGCAAAGATGGCAGATTTTCATAATTTAACAATGCAGTTCTCCTCTGAGCTGAATTGTTGACATTTTGAGTATCGGAGGTACTGGATGATATCAGACGACCCCTCCTGATCCCTGAGGTGCTAGGGATGGACAATCTATTTACATTTTCATATGTCAGTTTGTTACCAGAGGAAGCATCTTTGCGTTCATCACTGTCATACCCAGTGTCCCATTCATTGTTACTACTGCCACATGCTTGAGTACTGCTGCCACTAGTTTCAGTACTGTTCCCACTAGCCTGAGTACTGTTCCCACTAGCTTGAGTACTGTTGCCACTTGATTCCAGTTTTTCTTTCTCCATTAACTGCTTCTGAACAGGTGTCGGGCCCAAAACAAATTTGACTCCTTCAGGCTCCAGTACAACCTGGGCATCTCTGTCATCAGAGCAAATTTCATCTTCTCTCGGGGTGCTCATTTCTGTACTGGAAACCCTTCGCTCCAGAGGTGTACGCACACTTGGTCTGTTTTTTCTTTCCTCTTGTACACCAGTTGTATTCACGTATGTATGGACCTACAAAGAACAGAATCAAATGTTAACTGAAGTAGCACATAGCTACCATACCACAACTGCATTTTTTAATATCCCAAAGAAGTATATGGATACATGAATACTCTTTCCGTCAAGAAGCTATCTTCAGAGCATTTCATCATGGAAAAAAAGAGTATTAACAACTTCAATATAAATTTATAGAATTCTGACAATTATGACATGGCACATTAGTATTAAGATGGCACATAAATACTAGGAAATAGACTTTAAAAAGAACTTACTTGCTCCTCAGCTACAAGCAAGGGATGTGTTGACTCTTCACCTACTGAAGGAAGACGTGTACTTCCTACAGAAGGGTGCCTACTGGAGGGATGTGATGAAGCATCTCCATATGAAGGATACCTTGGATATCCATTGGGTAAACTCTGTCCACTCAACCCTGGTGCTGTGTAAAAAGAACATCAAATTATCCTGAAAGTTAGTAAAATGCCACTCTTTTCTTCCCAAAACATATATTCATCCATTACCAGGTCATTCCAAACTAGGCAGGTGAGCTGGGAAGGCTTCTGCAGAACTGTGTCTTAGCAAAGCAGTACACGTTTACAATAGCTGCATTTATACCTGATATCTATGACTCTCTTAAAAAAGATACAGGTATAGGAATAGATAGCATATCATTTTAAAGCAAGGAAAATAAAACTGGATTGAACAAGATGGAATAGCCTAACGGGGAGAAATTCCCCCCTCTTGTTGGGCTGGATTAAATTTAATCACAAGATCCTGCAGAATGCATAGAGTTGTCTTGAGCTGTTTACCAAGAAACACTTATCTGCTTTCCTCTCACTTCCCACACATATCCTGATCTGCTCCCACAAAATGGCAGAATGATATAAAATCACAGAATATGGAATGAACTGTTGTTTAAAAGCTTTTTGATCACTAGCTTCTCAATTTTAAACACCATTCCATGGTGAACATTTTCTGGCTCCTCGCCTCTGCTCCTCCTTTGTTTAGGTGTTCACTTCAATATTAGTTGTCTAATTTATTATGGCTGTTGTTGCTGTTGTTATTGTGTGCCTGCAAGTCACTTCTGACTTATGGTGGCTTTAAGATGAACCTATCACATGGTTTGCTTGGCAGAATTGTTCAGAGGGGTTTCTGCCTTGCCTTCTTCTGAGATGGAGAGTGTGTGACCAGCCCAAGTTCATCCAGTGGGTTTTCATGGCAAAGCAGGGATTTCAAACCTGGTCTTCCAGTATCCTAGTCCAACACGCAAACCACTACACCACACTAGCTCTAACAGACTTCACTGTGCACATCCAAATTCACTGGTGCTGTTCAATTAGTAGTAGTTGAATATTAAAAAAAATACAGATTCAAATCCCTTTTCAGAATGAATTTTGAATTTCAAAAATGCAGTACCAGGAAAAAGGGATAATAATGCTTCCAAGCTTTTGGAAACAGTATAAACTAAAGGGATTAACTGCAGGGTTCAGAGCCCTCCTTCCTACACGCCCTACCCCAGG